>NW_009948450.1:0-320 GCF_000696875.1 Nestor notabilis
GATCTGTTTAGATTTTGGGAGGACGCATTTGTGCAAGGGACCAACACTCAGACGTCAAAGCATGATGCTACTTGCTGTGGTACTTCTCTACTCGTGTTGGTATGGACATCTTAAGGAGCTGTATCAGTAAGATGCTGAGAAGGAAATGAGGAAACCATGGCCCATTGCGGGTGCTCCAGACTATGAGGCTGCAATGAGTCTATTAAAAGAAGTCAGATCACCTCCTTTCTCAGGATGTGCACACACCCTTGAATGCAAAGCAATTCTCTGGGGAATCATCTGGGCAATCTCTTCATTCATAGGGCAGTTCATTTTCCTGA
>NW_009948451.1:0-328 GCF_000696875.1 Nestor notabilis
TCCCAGTATATCCCAGTCTGTCCCATCCCTCCCCATTCCCTGACCCACCCCGAGATCCTCCTGGATCGTCGCTTCATTCCTCGCTGTTCCTCACCCCCCTCCCCTCCACGGAGCCATTCCCAGTTTGATCCCAGTTTGATCCCAGTTTATGCTGGTCCGTGCGGTTCTTCCTCCTCCCTCCAGCCGCTTCCTCACCCACACCCCCAGATCCACCTGGATCCCCCCCATTCTGGGGGTGCCCCCCCCCAATTCCAGCTCCCACATTCCCTCTGGACGCTTTTCCAACCGGAACATCCGCGTGTTCCCCCCCGGAACCCCCCGATCCCGG
>NW_009948452.1:0-326 GCF_000696875.1 Nestor notabilis
GTAACGTGCAAAACCGCAAGGCAGAGAAGTACCTTATGAAATTCCTCGAAGTTTGCTCTCAAAAAAACGTGAGAAAAAGAAACAGAAACCAACATCCACTTCGGTGACTAATAGATTTCCACACAGCAGAAACACTGCGTGGCCACCTACCACCTAAGAACTGCAGATTCCAGACCTGAGAGATGCCGCTGGGTCCCTGGTGGTGACTATACTTGCTTTCTTGCCCTAGCACTTCACCTCTCTCCCTCCCTCTCCTGACCAATAAATAAAAGACTGATGGTGAGTGGCATATGACATCATTCGTGTCTTTTTTTCAATCTACACAA
>NW_009948453.1:0-328 GCF_000696875.1 Nestor notabilis
AAGCACACAAAAAAAGATGGAACAATTAAAAATAAATTATTCATCTTCAATAAAAAGAGCAACTTAGGGAATTGTTCAGCAGCTGCCTCAGACAAAATAGGCACTTGGACAAAGTGACAGCATCACAAGAATATTCACCTTCTCGAGAACATACACTGAAGTGAACATTGATAGCTATTTCCAAGGAAATTTTGGTTAAAAGATGTGTAAAGGGAAGGAGTGAAGGGAAGGTGGGGTTAAGATTTTGGTTTGGTTTTCATTGTCCTCCTCTGATTTGATTGCTAATAAATCAACCTGATTCCCCCAAGTCAAGTCTGTTTTGCCCATG
>NW_009948454.1:0-320 GCF_000696875.1 Nestor notabilis
TATCACTTAGCTAAGATTTCAAAGTTTAGCAGGCTATTAATCACTTACCAAGAATCTGTTGTGGCAACGAATGTCTCAGCCTTGAAGAGTAACCTTGTGAGGTGTCCTACTCAAGGAGAGATCCTGGTATGCAGCACACTCCATGCAGGAGAGCTAAATCATAGAACCATAGAATGGTTAAGGGTTGGAAGGGAACTTAAAGTTCATTTGGTTCTATCCCCCACCATGGGCAGGGATACCCTCCATTAGACCAGGTTGCTCAAAATCTTGTCCAACCTGGCCTTCAACTCTTCCAGGAATGGGGCATCCACAACTTCTCT
>NW_009948455.1:0-327 GCF_000696875.1 Nestor notabilis
TTAATCCTAGTTGCTTTCTAGAAGTGCTGATTCTGAATCTGGTGGTGTGCCAAGGTATAAGGATGGGATAAGGAAACAAATGATAACCTGAAGGCACTCTGGACATAAACCTGTATGTTCTGTATAATATGTTATTATTATTACTGTTAATATAAGCTGGAAAATCTAGTCTAGACTGTGATCACACTCAGCTAAATACCACAGTTTCTACAATAAAAAAGTGAAAGATGACTAATTTCTCTTCAAGAGAATACATGCTATTTTATTCCTTAGGGAGCATTTTCTTTCTGTTAGTAAAGTCTACTAATAAAGATAAACCAACAGCAT
>NW_009948456.1:0-329 GCF_000696875.1 Nestor notabilis
GATGGTCTTTAAGGTCTCTTCCCTTCCAGTCCAAGCCATTCTATGATTCTCCAGCAGAATAGTGGGGCAGGTGTAGGGGTGCAGAGCCCCCCTGGGGGAGCTGGTCCCATCTGGTACTGGGCTGCAAGGCCAGCACTCCTGGCTCCCCCCTACAATGAGGCCAGGGAACAGTCTCACCATGCCGGGCAGGCTGAGGAGCACGGGACATGTCCACCTGGCGTGATGGGCACAGCCTGACCTGTGCCAGGCTCACCCTTGTGCAATGTCACCTGGAAACTGGGCACAAGCAGTTCCTGGGGGCTGGCTGCCAGCGGGAGGGCCAGGGAGGG
>NW_009948457.1:0-329 GCF_000696875.1 Nestor notabilis
GATATCCAGGTATGGGAAGAGTCCAGCCCTGCGTGCTTCAGAGGTGGAGCTGGAGCTTCACTGGCATTGAGGGGGCTTTAGCACTGCCGACTCTGAGCATCATGCGAGTGAGAGATCTGCACTAGTGTTGGGCTCCACACCTGCCCTGGCAACCGCAAGGTGTATTCAATAATGCAGATATTGTCCAAAGACTTCTGTTACTCCCAGAGACTGTGCTCTGCGCATGAACCAGCAGAAGAGTTAAGGCAAACATC
This sequence comes from Nestor notabilis, assembly GCF_000696875.1. Lineage (NCBI taxonomy): Eukaryota > Metazoa > Chordata > Aves > Psittaciformes > Psittacidae > Nestor > Nestor notabilis. The sequence goes on from NW_009948457.1 coordinate 255, forward strand.
ATAGAATCCTATCCTGATTTGGTTTGAAGGGGACCTTAAAGCTCATCGAGTTCCAACCTCCTGCCACAGGCAGGG
>NW_009948458.1:0-330 GCF_000696875.1 Nestor notabilis
ACGGAGGGGCCCCTGGATGCAGCCTTGGAGCGGGGCTGGCACCTGAGGGGAGCAGGGAAGGGGACACGGAGCCCTTGTCCCATTGCTGCCGTCCTCCAGCACGTATCCGCAGCCTCTCCTCCTCCTCTTCCCATCTCACGTGCCTCTCCGGGTGCTCCATGTCTTGGATTCGGACCTGACACCGCTCAGCAGCGCATCCCCTCCAGGTACACAACATCCACCCCTGTGGGGCCGTGCTGCACGTGTCTGTGTGTACGGGCAGCTCGTGGGGCTCCCAGCCCTGCCTTGGCCTGGCTTTGGGGTCCAACCCCATTGGGATCACTGGCTCCC
>NW_009948459.1:0-317 GCF_000696875.1 Nestor notabilis
TTTTGCATGTCAAGAGGAAACCTTCATGCTCCACTTGTACTCTTAAGACACTTTCTTCCCCAGACAGTTGCAAAGAGGAAGGAAGCAAGGAAAGAAAGTTACCTTTTCTCCTTTGCCGCTTCCATCAGACAAAGGCTTGTGTGCAGTGCTCACTTCAGCCGGAAGAGCTGTGCTGTCACATAGCAGCTGCAGCAAGAGAGCTGAAAGCAGCGTGCTGGAAATCCGTGGGCAGGCACAGCTGTTTGTGAGAGTACACTGTGATGAAACTCGTGAACGCAACGGGTTTTGGCCTTCCAGTATCTGAAGGGGGCCTACAA
>NW_009948460.1:0-325 GCF_000696875.1 Nestor notabilis
AGACAGAGCACCACAAAGTCTGATTATTCACTTGATGTTCTTCTGCACCATATTCAGTCTTATGATCTCTTGGAAAGCAGCAGCTAGAAACACAAGATGCCCACAGAGAAAAGGAAGAAAAGGAGCTGGTAAAGAGCATCTTCAGGAGGCTGGAAAAACAAAAATCCAATTTGGCAAGGACAAGCAAGAAAGATCCTTAGAAGAGAGAAATGAGAGAGCAAGCTCCTAATTCCAAAAGGGATGTTGGCAAACACCACAGATGTCACTCAGCACTGACAGTGAGTTTGGAAGCTTTTTGCCATCAGAAAATATTTCTCAATTAAAA
>NW_009948461.1:0-329 GCF_000696875.1 Nestor notabilis
AGCCTGGAGAAGAGAATGTTCAGGGGGATCTCATCTGTGTGTGTAAAGACCTGAAGGGGGATGTGGAGAATGGGGATCCAGACTCATCCCAGTGGTGCCCAGTGACAGCACAAGAGGTGATGGGAAATCCCACTGGAACCTAAGAAAAAGCTTTCTCTTTTCTTGCAGTGAGGGTGATCAAAGACCATCACAGGCTGCCCATGAAGTGGTGGTGTCTCCATCCTTGGAGATATCCGAAACCCAAGTGGACATGGTCCCAGCACTGATCCTGCTGCATCAGGGGTTTGACTGGATCCTCTTCAGAGGTGCTTCCAGACTCTCCAGCGCTC
>NW_009948462.1:0-330 GCF_000696875.1 Nestor notabilis
CAACAGGCTGACAACCACCTGCGTAGGGTAATGGGTGGACAGCACCAGCAGCAGTGACCTCATGCTCTGTCGAGCTGACTCCATCCTGATGCATTCCGGGTTTTCAGAGATGTGCTTCATGATCTTTGGCACCTGGAAGAGACCCGGGTGACCATAGTGCTGCCTTGGAGTGCAACCATTTCCACAGCTGCCCTTCCCACCTCTCTCTGCTGCCTGAAGGTGGCTTCAGGTGCCCAAGACATCTTCTGGCTTTGGGAGGGAGGGAGAAGGCTTGACTGGGCTGAAGGGCATGGCAGTCCAGCCACAGGCCACTCACATCTGCCAGCCAGA
>NW_009948463.1:0-328 GCF_000696875.1 Nestor notabilis
AGGAGCCTGGCCCAGATCACAGCTGGTGGCTCTGGTGCCCTGGCTCGGCATGCTCCATCAGGGCCACTGACATCTTTCCTGGGCTTCTCTCTCTCCCTCTCCCCCTTCTCTGTTGGCTGCACATCTGCCAGGGCTGCTGAAAGCCCTGGGCTTGGACGCTGGCCAGCCACAATGACCGTGCTCATCAGAGCGCTGATATGGGGCTGCTTCTGCTAAAACAGATGAGTTCCCACTCAGCAGGTTAGCTCCTTGGTTATCTTTTTTGTGTATTTTGTAAAATACAGATGAAGATGAAAGTAGAAAAGGAGAAAGAAGAAAAAGCAGAGAG
>NW_009948464.1:0-328 GCF_000696875.1 Nestor notabilis
TAACACCACAGCATTTTCACTGAGAACATCCTCTCAATGTCCAACAGCTACTTAAAAAAGATCCATCAAGGTCCCTCCTTCAACTGTCCTTCCACCTGCTCACCTTCTGCCAGACAGCAGCAGGAAAGGAACGAGAGTAAGCAGTGATGTTTTGCTGCTCCAAGCATACGGGCATTTTAATCCAGGCAACATTCATTTAATCCAACAGGAAGAAGCCACAGCTGAATGAGAACAAAGGTATATCAGCCTCTCAAACACATCCTCTTTAAACAGTGACTCACCTGTAATGTCAACTCCACCTTTGCGGGACGCTGGACATTAAAAAAAA
>NW_009948465.1:0-326 GCF_000696875.1 Nestor notabilis
CTGGAAACTTCAAAGAAAGCCTTTTCTGTGACCTTTGCAGATGGGTCCTTTGTTATTCAGCAACTTTTTATTCCAAAACAAAACAACAAGTAAGCTGCACTTGATGTACAGAGCTTGGCAAGAGGAAAATATATGGGCACCAGGTCACTTAGGGCAGTTCCCTACTGTTGAAGGCGGGTGAGGGAAATAACCCATTTCATAAGGCAGTCAAGTGCTGCCTTTGTCCAAAGTTACACATATTTTTCCTTTTGTGGCTGTCATGGTAGGGCAAGTAAAATAATATCTTCATAGTCACAGTATCATAGAATCACAGAATAGTTAGGGTT
>NW_009948466.1:0-330 GCF_000696875.1 Nestor notabilis
GGCAGCTGCTGCAGCTCCCCTCTGCGGTGCCGCTCCCACCCGCGGCACAGCTCCCCTGCGCCCATGGGCAGGACGTGGCCTTCAACAAGGACCGAGCAGCCAGGGACAACACCAGCCCCATCACCACCAGTCCCCACCGGCCTGCCCCGGCTCTGCTGACCCCCAGAAACACCACGGAGCCCAGAGGTGAGCCTTGGGGGGCTGCGGAGCCTGAGCGCGGGCAGCCAAGCTGAGCAGAGCTCGCATCGCCCCGGGCTTGCCTTGCCTTTGCTCGCTTTTCCAGCTGCAGTGACCACCCCAGCAGCTCTGGGGGAGCCCATGGAGGTGTCC
>NW_009948467.1:0-330 GCF_000696875.1 Nestor notabilis
GACCCTGCCACTGGCTGGGGACATGCCTTAGCCACAGATCACTGGAAATTAGAGCAGTGCCCTGGGGCGATACTACTGCAGGCTTGCCTTGTGCTGGTGCCCTTCCGTAGGCATGGGCTTGAGGCTGCGGTCAGAGACAGGACACGGGATTAGATCTTTGATCTGATCCCATGTGGCCACTTGTATGGCACAGAGCCTTTCTAGTTTGGGTCCACTGTATCCCCACAAAGGCTCCAGAAGCAGAGGTGAAGCAGGCTGTGCTCCAGACCTGTTTTGTCCCTTTCCGCACACACACGCACACAGAGTAGCCCTGTAGCCATGCAGGATAGC
>NW_009948468.1:0-331 GCF_000696875.1 Nestor notabilis
TTAAACAAATTAATTGTGTTAGCTGAAGCAATATTTCCCATTCCGTTATTTACTACAGTTTGATCTTAACACACCACAGTTACTCTTCCATCACAAAGCCAACGCTCCATCACCGGCAGCTGCCAGAAAACTCCGTCACCCGAACATCCACACAACAAAAACGACCCCGGGCTCAGAGGGTACTGGTCAGGCCTCACCCCACTGTGGGCACGCCACCCGTCGCTCGCCGCAGCTTTTGCGGCGGAGGAAACCGAAAGAGGTACAACAACGGTCGCTGGGAGTAACGGGAGGCCCGGCGGGACGGGCGCACCGGCGCGGCCAGGCTCCCCGC
>NW_009948469.1:0-331 GCF_000696875.1 Nestor notabilis
TTCTCCAGGCTGAACAGTCACAGCTCTCTCAGTCTTTCCTCACACACTTCCCAGTCCTTGGATCATCTTGGTGGCCCTTCCTTGGGTCCCTCCAGCCCATCCACATCGTCTTTGTACAGCAGGGACCAAACCTGAACCCAATATTCCCAGTGTGACCTGACCAGCACTGATCAGAGTGGGACAATGACACCTTCATCCATGCTCTGATGTTCCCCAGATCCCTGGTGGGTTTCTTTGCTGCAGCCACACACTGCTCACTCCTCTGGAGCTTGTGTCCACCAGGTCCCTTCCCAGCCTTGCTCCCAGCCTGTGCTGCACTCCTGGATTGTGC
>NW_009948470.1:0-331 GCF_000696875.1 Nestor notabilis
TCGAGGGCGGGAAGCCCCTGCACAAGCAGCGCCGCCCGCCCGCCTCGCGCTCAGGAGACAGCACCTCGCTCCTCCTCGTGGTTTGTGACGCCGTTCAGGTGCGATCACTCTCCTCTAGTGACCAACTACAGAAATGATCCCTGAAAGTATAGTCTTAACCTCACACCCACCGCGCGCACAGCGCCACCGCCGACCACCGCCCTCAAGGACATGGACACCCGCCACCGACCGACGACCCGCGAGAAATGGCACCGATCAGCGAGTTCCCGCCGCCGTGGACCCGCGTCCCGCGACTCTAGTGCTCGCCCCGGCACCCGCGGCACGACACTCG
>NW_009948471.1:0-329 GCF_000696875.1 Nestor notabilis
GGGGTTACATCAGGCTCCTCAAGAACACCCGTGGGGTTCTCAAGGGCTCAGTTTTAAGGCCAGTGCACTTTAATGGTTTTATAAATTATGTGGATTAATTATCTACATTAAGTAAGTTTGCCGATGACACTACAGTAGGAGAAGCTGTGGACTCCCTCGAGAATAGAAAGGCCTTAGAGAGATCTGGATGGACTAGAGGGCTGGGCAATCACGTGAAACGTAGCAAAGAGCAAGTGCCAGGTCCTCCGCCTGGGCCAGGGTAATCCTGATGCTGATCTCCTCTCCCTGGTGTCCATCAACAGGACATGAGGAAATGGAATGAAGCTGCA
>NW_009948472.1:0-331 GCF_000696875.1 Nestor notabilis
TTCAGCTTATTTCACTCTTGGCTTATTTCTCAGTTGGACAAAATTGCTTGCTAAGGCTCTCCCTTGCCATAGAGGATATATTGGTCGGTTGATGACTTTCATGCATTTTAGCTCTGCAGATGACTCTCACATTTCCCTGCCCAGGCAGAGAAATCTATCTCAATATCTGCTGGTTCAGATAAAAGCTTAAGATTGTTGCTGTCTTATTTTTAGTAGCAAAAAGACAATGTTATGCTTTAATATTTAAACATTTCATTTAATTCACCTGAAACTGATGCAGTTTCCCTCTCTTCTGCACAACAGTATTGGAAAGCTCTAAGATAGGTAGATA
>NW_009948473.1:0-331 GCF_000696875.1 Nestor notabilis
CTGGTGCAAATCACCAACTGGAACCCCAAATTCCCGTCATTTCACCAAATCCGCTCCCTTTGCGCTTGGAAGCTTCGGGAGACAGATCCTGCGGATCCCATCTGACCTGGGAGGAAGCGAGCACAGGTCCATGGATCCCCCCCCCGTCCTACTACCCGCTGAGTGCGGGCGTGAGGGTTTTCCTACCTAACACAGAAATGAGGAGCTGGATGGAATCACTGGTGGCTTTGGAGGAGGAAGAGGAGAGAGTCCTGATGGACGGTTTTGAAACTTATTACACAGGACACCTGGACAGAACAGATCCAAAGAAACCATCAAATCCCTGCTCATG
>NW_009948474.1:0-332 GCF_000696875.1 Nestor notabilis
CGTGCTGGGGAGCATCGGGAAAGCCCCGCCACCGCCTGGCTGGGGAAGCAGCTCTCAGCACATGGTGCTGGTGGTCGGCTTCTCTCCCGCTGTTTTCTGCGCCTCCTGTACGGAGTCTGTGTCTGACGGCTCTTCCGGGTGTGGTTCCGTCGTCGATCGGGCCCGGGGGGGCTGGAGCAGCTGCTGCCCTCATGCACGGGGGAGCTGTGGCATGGCCCTGATAGCATCTGTCCACTGTTGCTGGGGCTGCTGGTCTCCTGTGCTGGACGCCCGGGAGTCTGCCCCGATGCTGCCAGGCTGCTGGTGCTGGGGCTGCTGGACTCCAGTTCCAG
>NW_009948475.1:0-331 GCF_000696875.1 Nestor notabilis
GCTTCATCACCATCATCACCTTCCTCACCAGCTTCAACCAGCGCCTCCACCACCAGCTTTATCCACGCCACCATCAGCATCTCATCGGCTTCACCAAGAGCTTCGCCTGCTCCTCACCCTGCCCCCCATCTCCCCCCATCTCCCCCCATCTCATCCCAATCCCGTATCCCAAATCCCATCTCCCATTCCCAGGAGAAGGCCGACCTGGGCGAGCTCAACTTCTCCCTGTGTTACCTCCCCACCGCCGGGCGCCTCACGGTCACCATCATCCGGGCAGCCAACCTGCGCGCCATGGACCTCACCGGCCTCTCGGGTGAGGGCTCCTATGGGG
>NW_009948476.1:0-332 GCF_000696875.1 Nestor notabilis
GGCGCACGGTGGCCCGGGTGGCCTCATCCTGCAGCCGCCACCAGCGGGCCAGAAACGCCACCTCGGCGTAGATGAAGCGCCGGGAAGGGTCGGCCACCAACTGCGCCAGCACCGAGTCCAGGATGTACTGAACCCCCGCGTGTTGCACCTCGTTCCGCACTACCGGGGGCCACCGGGACACGGCCGCGGTGGGGCAGGGACGCACCGGAAGGGGGGGACACGCACAACGTGCACGGGAGGTAACAGGAAGGGGGAAGATAAAGGCGTTGTGGTGTTGGTACAGCCGCAGAGGGCAGCTCTTCAACACCATGGTGGTCCTGGGGATGGCACCT
>NW_009948477.1:0-330 GCF_000696875.1 Nestor notabilis
TGGTACAGACTAGTACAGACCCATATGGGTCAGTACAGACCAGTATGGATCGGTATGGACCAGTAAGGACCCATATAGGTCATTACAGACCGGTACAGAATGGTACAGACCAGTACAGACTGGTATGGACCAGTATGGATGGCTACAGACCAGTATGAACTGAGATGGACCAGTACAGACCAGTATGGACCATTATGGACCAGTACAGATGGGTATGGACCACTAAAGAGCAGAATGGACCTGTATGGGCTGATATGGACCGATACAGACCAGTATGGACCAGTATGGACTGATATGGACCAGTATAGACCAGTATGGGTCAGTACAGAC
>NW_009948478.1:0-327 GCF_000696875.1 Nestor notabilis
TTTTTTCATTATGTAATACTGAAAAGTGCTCTGAAGGGGGCAGAACTGGATGGATGGAGCAAAGTTCCTCTTTTAACACAAAATTTTACTTCATTAAATATAGTGAGAAGACAGAAGCAGCAGGAAATTCTTGATATTCACCAAAGATACTCTCTCTGAAAGAGAGATCAGCAAGACTACCACTTCTGAATGCTTCTGTCTGGGGAGATCTCCCATGAACTGCAAGTATGCAAAGGAAGGACAGAAATCTGTTGCTAAACATAGCCTTCACTGGGCAAGGTCTGTAAAAGACCTACCAACACTGGGAATCTGCACTTGCTTAGATAT
>NW_009948479.1:0-325 GCF_000696875.1 Nestor notabilis
TGGTATTCATACAAGAAAGATTTTTGAATCTCTGTAAGTTCAGGTATAAGCATGAACTCCAAACCTACAGAAATATGTAGGCAATTCCACTTCATGCATGCTTCATCTGATCTTGGAAAACAAAAGCAATGACATGTGAGTGTTGGTCATATTATTCCAATCTAGCCCATAAGCTACAAATCCTGAAGTATATGTTTGATCAAACACACTGACTTATGCCACTTGTTTATTTGTTGAAATGTCTAAGGTTTTTTGTTCCATAGTAAATTCATTCTGCTACATTTTTATATTGAACAGCATTATGTTTACTCTCTTTTTTGTAAGA
>NW_009948480.1:0-333 GCF_000696875.1 Nestor notabilis
AGGTTGGCAGAGCCCCCCACCACACCCTCCAGCCCAGCCTGGTACCGGCGTGAGGGGCTCAGCCCCCCTGCTCTCAGCACTCGCCTGTCCCCATCAGTTGTCACCTTTGAGGCGGGACGAGGTCACCGAGACCGAGCCACAGGATGCTGACAGCTGCGTCCCCACCCCATGTGCCTCCCGGGGTCCCACACCATCCCCACCTGAAGGGGTCCTGAGGGATGTTCCCGGCAAACCTCTGACCAAGCTCGAGCCTGGCTCGAAACGGAGGCCCTTGCTGCAGGCAGGGAGCTGGGAGTCCCCAGGTCCCACCTCCCCGCTGGCGGGCCCGCAGAG
>NW_009948481.1:0-330 GCF_000696875.1 Nestor notabilis
TTTGAAGGTCTCTTCAAACCCAAACTATTCTGTGATTGTATGATCTTCTCAAAAACATTCTGACCCCTCTGCATCCTCCCCAACATCGGCAGCAACCCTATGAGTTGGGTGCTGACAGCTGGGGACCGGCAATGGGGCTGATGCCAGCCCTGTGTAGCAAGAAGCAAATGCTGCACATGGGATGCAGGAGCACATCTGGGTACAGAAGCTGGTTGGGTCTGGCAGGGTTCCAAAACACTGCAGGCAAAAGGTTCACAGCACAAGTATCTCTTTATACTGCTGAGGAAACTGAGAGGGAGAAAAGAAGCTTGTAGAAGGTGGAAGCAAGGA
>NW_009948482.1:0-331 GCF_000696875.1 Nestor notabilis
GATTTTTTCATCCTGTTTGATTGCAAGTACATTCTGTCTCAAAAAATGAGGCAAGACGGGTGCTATTTGACTGTGTTGCAGAATATAAGGAGAAGGACAAGACTAACAACTGTAGTTTAACCAGGGCTGCTAACAGCAATATGACACCTTCACAACCTTCTCACTCTGCCATGCCAAACCTGAATGGGAGTTGGAAGTGGGAGTTTAGCCCCTGGACAGCGCACTATAGCTGAGTATTACTTGTTAGTATAGAATTGCTTGCCTGATCAGACTAGGCGGGACATTATAATTTCAGTATCAGTGCAAGAAGTAAGCATTTAATGTTAACAAT
>NW_009948483.1:0-333 GCF_000696875.1 Nestor notabilis
AGCCCCTGGACGGCCCCAGCCTGGATGAAGAGCAACGGGGATGTCCGCGGGAAGGGCACGCTCAAGGGGAAGGCAGGGGACAAGTACCACAAGACCTGGGCCAACTACTTTGTACGGTGAGGAGCGCCCAGGGCAAGGGGACACGGGAGAGACCCGGCACTGGGCTCACCCCATGGCTCACCCCATGGCTCACCCCTTGCTCTGCACCCAGGTTCCTGGATGAATATGCCAAACACAACCTGACCTTCTGGGCAGTGACGGCGGAGAATGAGCCCTCGGCCGGGCTGATCAACAACTACCCCTTCCAGTGCCTGGGCTTCACGGCCGAGCAGC
>NW_009948484.1:0-333 GCF_000696875.1 Nestor notabilis
CCTCCTGGTTCCATCCTCCTTTCAGGTAGTTCTAAATAAGTAGAAAATAGGAAGGTTCTTGTTTTTTTTCTATTCCAGATGAGTGAACAGGTAGTGTTTTATAGTTGTAGGGTGTGTATATATATGACTTAAATTTATGTGAAGGCCTCTTGCTCTTGAGTGGACATGTTGAAGGAAAACCTGTTCTTCCTTGGAAAAAGAGTGCCTTGGATGGTTCAGTGGATGCTGTTCTGGTCAGAGGGAAGTCACGGAGAGTCTTGAGGGCTTTGCCAGTTTGAAGTGAGAATAACATAAAAATGAACCTTGTGCTGGTGGAAAAAATACTAAAATAGA
>NW_009948485.1:0-332 GCF_000696875.1 Nestor notabilis
CCCCCCTTCAAGTCAAGCAGCCGTTTTACCGTCCACCACTAAACCACACGTGTTTCCATGCTCATTGCGGCAGCTTGGGTCAGGAAAACACCGCTTCCCTAAGGCAGCTGTGAAGAGGCCTGAACACCCTCACGTACCCAAGCTCCTGGGAGTGGAAGGTCCAATAAAAGCAGCTAAACCCGCTGTCATCTAGGGTCCGAGCTCGCTGTTCCACATAAGACCCCGCACAAACAGCGACATGAGGCAGCGCAGGGCTGCGGGGCTGAAGTGACGGGTCGCGGGTCCCCCTTGGGGAAAAGAACCCCAAACCCACCATTTCTTAAGGAAATACA
>NW_009948486.1:0-333 GCF_000696875.1 Nestor notabilis
CAGATGTCGCAGCCAGATCGCCCTCACATCCGAGCTAACACGCACACCCGCTCCCTATTTATCTCCTCTCTTCCTAACGATCTCCACCTCACGGCGATCCCGCACACACGGGGGAAATACGTGGACAAGCCCCGCGACGACACCTCCGCGCAACTACCAAACCTGCCGGGGTACGAGGCTTCAAAACCGAAAACGGCAGTTTTGCAGCACTGCTTTCCTCACAGAAGCCTTTGAGGATATGCAGATTATAGAACTCCTATTGGCGGATGGCCCGACGGGCACCGCCTCCTGACGATGAGCCTCAGGGAGCGCAGGCCCGGCCCGGCCCGGCCC
>NW_009948487.1:0-333 GCF_000696875.1 Nestor notabilis
TCTCAACAGGGGAAGTTTGAGTGTTCTTCAGAGATAGCAGGAAAGAGGGTAAAGATCTCTCTTTGTCTGGTTCTGCTGAATCACAGTCCCAGCAACCACAGGATACAGGTATTGTTCCTCAACAAGGACAGAAAGAAGGAAAGAAACAGAGCTTTGGGTTTGAGAGAGCAGCCTGCAGCTCCGCCAACAGCCTTGCAATCCACTTGCTCTCCTGTGCTTTGTGTTGCCCTAGGAGGTGTTCCCTGATGGCATAGTGCTAGCCAGCAGCAATGAAACCCCACACTGCCTTCAACAGAGGGTGAAAAGTGTTTCAGTCATAACCAAAGCACTGCT
>NW_009948488.1:0-334 GCF_000696875.1 Nestor notabilis
AGCACCCATGGGCGCTGCACAGGAGAGCCGCACAGCACATGGTCCTGGGGGTAGGGACACAGGGAGGTCACGGTAATGATGCATTCCATAAACGGGTCCCCACCGTGTCCCACATCCCCACTGGAAGCAGAACACGGGGGGTCCCCCAGCTCTCCACGTGGATGGTGACCCCCAGGACAGACCCCAGGGACACCCTGGCAGGACTCATGGGACCACCAGCACCGTGTCAAGATCCACACTGGGGTGGTGGAGCCCCGGAGCACCAACAAGGGTTGGTGGTGGGTGTCTCCCCATGACAAGGGGGTTAGTACGAGCTCTATCACCCCAAGGGGCA
>NW_009948489.1:0-334 GCF_000696875.1 Nestor notabilis
GGTGTGCCCCACTGTTCAGGTGTGAACCCCATCCAGATGCATCATCAGGAGCAACTCTCTGACAACCTTTTCAAACTGAGGGAAGGTTTATTGCCTGAGGGTGTGGTATACAGCAGAGGATGCAGGGGAAAAGAACTTTGGAATTGCACAAAATTCCAAAAGGGATTAATTTATGTGATTTGTAGAGGAGCAAGCATGTGAAAATAGATGGGTAAGAGGATAAAAAGGGCTGGTTGGTTACAAATAGTTTGCTGTCTGGGACACTTGTTTTGCCATACCCTGTGCCTGATAAGTGCAGCCTCTCCTTCTTATTAAGTTGCTTTTTAACTTTTTT
>NW_009948490.1:0-334 GCF_000696875.1 Nestor notabilis
AAAATCTCCTATTTTTGCCAGGCTGATTCTTCCCTTTGGAGCATTTCCGAACAGACGGCTCAGGAACTGCTGAAAAAAATACAACCCAGTAACCAAAATGGTAATGGTGGTTGTTATGAGAATAATGCTGATCACCTTGTTTTAGACATGCTTTATCCTTTTTTAACTTGGAAACTTTATAATACGTAGTCTTCACATTAAGAATGCTCTCTCTGAAATCTCTGCACCAATCTGTCCACATTTTATCAAAGCAAACATTAGAAGGAAAAAGAAAAAACCCACAACTATTCGTCTCTGGGACAAAGCAGTGATTTTGGGATTCATTTCCCTTAAC
>NW_009948491.1:0-332 GCF_000696875.1 Nestor notabilis
GCAAAATCAACCTTCTTCTGCTGAAATGGTGCAAGTGACATTCAAATGTATCCATGGGATATGACATGTTAAATAACAACAGATTATTTTAGCATACATTACCCCATATGTTTTATTACTCTGAAATTAGATGTGTGACCACTCATCATAAGCCCGTGAACGCACATTAACCTAGAATTACACCATCTTTGAGGAACTCATCTCCTTTGTTATTGAGAGGAAGCTTACACAATATACACCATTTCTGTTATGCTAAATAATGTGTGCTGTTACATACAATCAAATTAGATATTTAAACTTTAAGCTATGTAATATGCTTTCGAAATATAAAG
>NW_009948492.1:0-334 GCF_000696875.1 Nestor notabilis
CATTACCAATATTGACCATCAAAACTTAGAACTTACTGTTGAAACATTTACAATCAAGACAAAATCCATATGTTTTAATTACATTTTCTTAATGTACTGTCACTTGTCTGAAGTCTCAGTTGTCTTTTTTTGTCTCTCTAAAGTGTCTGGCTGAAAACAAATTCATCCTGTGATTTTAATTTTAATTATTAAATGCTATCAAACTGCGATGCACTTATTGGTCCGGCGTCAGGAGACCAGTGAGTGGGGAACCTGTATGAAATACACTTCATCTGAATAATCTGTCTGGTGTATACAAGCTGCGTTGTTCAGAGATGTCTAAAGTTTGAGCTTT
>NW_009948493.1:0-334 GCF_000696875.1 Nestor notabilis
TATTCCATACGAGTGCTGTTTGAATCCAGTGTCCGTAACTGTGATGGCTTCTTAGTGAAAGAAACAGATGCTATGAACATCTTAGACTGGAAGACAAAACAGAATAATGTTGAAGTGCCCTTCTGTCCTGCCAGAGTTGTTCTTCAAGACTTTACGTAAGTGTGTGTGTGATGGAACCACTGACACAATCCCTGCAGCCTTGCTGGCTTGTATGTACAATTCCTTGGCTTGAAAATAAATAGCACCAAAGCATCACTAGAAACCTGTGCACTGCTTCTGTTACCCAGCAGGCTCCTCGTGCTAATGCCATGTGATGTAAGTGCAGGAGTTCCAC
>NW_009948494.1:0-335 GCF_000696875.1 Nestor notabilis
CCCATCCCTTTCCCGGGACTGTGCTGCTGCTCCCCACAATAAACTCGGAGGCTTTGCCCCACTCCAATGCTTTCAGCACTGGCACTGGGGGGAATCCCCCATCCCCCCCAAGCACCAACCAACGGAGAGGGTCAGATCCTGCACTGGGAGCACCCAGGGGTGCTACATGGCACCCAGAGGCTTTGGTGCAGTGGGAAGGTTTTTTATGAGGGGGTGGTCCTGGCAGATCTCCCACCCCTCTGCAGCCCAACCCACTCCTTTATTGCTGCTGGCCAGGCTGGCGGGTACATGGGGGGCATGTGGCAGATAAATTACAGGGGAGGTTGGAGCTGGGG
>NW_009948495.1:0-333 GCF_000696875.1 Nestor notabilis
AAAAAATCAAAAAAGATTAAAAAGGAAAAAGGGAAAATGGGTGGAAGAAAAATGAGGCTTAAGTAAAGAAAGGAAAAAGGAGAAAAAAGGGGGGAAGGGAATATTGGGGGAAAAAGAAAAAAGGGAGAGAAGGAAAAAAAGAAAAAACAAAAAAGAAAAAGGAAAAAAAGGGAAAATTGGGGAGAAAAGAAAAAAGGGAAAAATGAGGGGAAGGGAGGAAAGAAAAAGAAAGAAGGGGGAAAGGGGAAAAAAGAAAAGGAAAAAAGGGTGGAGGGAAAGAAGGGAAAAGGGGGAAAGGCAAAAAGGAGATGGGGGGGAAGGAACAAATAAAAG
>NW_009948496.1:0-327 GCF_000696875.1 Nestor notabilis
TTAAGATGTATATTGAGAGTTTATTTTGTCTAAGTGCATTACCTGTAAAATAGCAATGATGACATAGACAACTGGGGCAGGAAGCAAAGAGCAGAAGAGAAGAGTTGAAAGTTAGGGGATGGTAGAAATTCTTTCAAATGAAAGATGCATTGAGAAAGAAATATTTTTATTATTACTGCTAATCTTTGACACATTCATTTGCATTGACAGGGTGGGAGAATGTGTACGGCTTTGACATGACCTGTATTAGGGATGTTGCCATGAAGGAGCCTTTGGTGGACATAGTAGATCCAAAGCAAGTGGTGACCAATGCCTGTTTAATAAAGG
>NW_009948497.1:0-335 GCF_000696875.1 Nestor notabilis
GAAGAACTGCATGAAAGCTCTTATGGCTAGTGATTTAATTGCTGCTAAGAGCATAAAGCCACCCATGTTGGAAGTTACCTACCAATGGGCTTATTACATCTTTACAAAAGAGGTGGTTGATGTCTCTTTGTTATGCTTTAGCTGGGGATTTTGACAAGTTGTTGCTTATTGTGGTAGCACTGAAAGGCCCAGCCTGGGCTGAAGAGCTGTTTAAATTGCATCGATACAAAAATATGATTTATATTCTAGAGATTAACCTAACCGAGGTGGGTTTGGGATACTAGAACACATCAGGACCTTTGGCATCAGCGCAGCAAAGCCTTTTCAGAGCTGAG
>NW_009948498.1:0-335 GCF_000696875.1 Nestor notabilis
AAAATGTTAGAATGAATTTTAGAACTGGAGAACCTTAAAAGAAAGAACACCATGGGTTTGTCTAGGTGTAAGTCCTTAAGCACAGCAATCAGCCCAAAGTTTGATTTCAACTACCCAAGGACAGTAGATAAACACACTGTGATTCAGTATTTAAGGAGGAACCAACAGCTGAGTGCCTTGTAAATGCTGAACTTAATATTTGGTTTTGCATGCTGGAAACAGCATGTTCTGCAATCACACATGCTGCAGACTAGAAGCTATTCCATAGCTACATGTATGTGACATAGATATGTTGCTTAGCACTGCAATGTACAAGTTAGAAAGGTTTTCACCTT
>NW_009948499.1:0-331 GCF_000696875.1 Nestor notabilis
ATTTTACATTTCATTACTAACTAATAAGATTAAGATTACTATATTACTTTTAATAAATAACAATTTTTAATGATGGCAATTTTTACTGATGAAAATTCTCAAAATTCAGTTTGAGGAAGATGAAGGTACTTTCATTTAGCTAGAACTAGGTTAGCTATTTAAGAGTGTAAGTGTGGGATGAGTGATTTTTAGAACTCAGCCCAGGGAAAATGAAGTTTGAACTTTCCAACATTCATGCAGTACTAGTATTATTCTAACCAGTTGTGGCCACTTTATTTGCATAGCAAACTTTTAACCCAAATTAGCCCCCTAAGAAGTTTGGAACATGCCA
>NW_009948500.1:0-335 GCF_000696875.1 Nestor notabilis
TTTGGGCTAACCTACATAGTTTTAGTGTGTCTTCTCTATTTTCAAGCGATACACATGGCCAAACTTAGCTTAATTAAATCTTCTAAAATAAGCCAGTGTTCTATATAGAGAAAAATAATTATATTTTTCAAAACTACTCCAGGACGTATTTTCCAGTTTTCTCTGACAGCTGGGTCTGTATTTCTGGTACAGCTCAATCACTCTTTAGTCAGCTAAATGAGGCATCAGATTATCAAAAGCACTCAGCAACTGGCAAAACTGGAAGGCAGAGATTTAGTATATCCTTCCTTCTTCTGCTTCAGATGCTGCATGACTTGCCCTGGCACCTATTCTTG
>NW_009948501.1:0-328 GCF_000696875.1 Nestor notabilis
TTGGTTTCAGTATAATCACCTTTTGGACACCTTCCTGGATTTGGCCTCCACAATATCCATTGTCGGAGAGTGGCACTGTCTAATGATGTTGTGCTTAGTTTCAGATGGGCCGAGTGGTGATTTCACTGGCATCTCTTAAATCTCGTCCTGTGAGAATTCATCACAAATTATTTCCCTTTCACCTTTCTGAAACAATCCATGAGTTTCTGGGCCCTTCTCCTTTGGGTCCTTTTCCAAGCTGACGTCTTGTTTAACCTCTCATTGTACAAAGCCACAATCCTGCTTCCCCCCTATTTTGTATTTCTTCTAGTTCTACATCCCTTTTTTA
>NW_009948502.1:0-334 GCF_000696875.1 Nestor notabilis
CCTCTTTCAGCTTAAAGCCATGGCCCAGCTCAGTTAGTGACCAGACTGGGACCCTGTGTTATCACCATCCCAGTCTCAGAATGGTCACAGGCTCTGCTGCCTTTCCTGGAGGAAAACAGATCTAACTCCTGAGCGCTGTGTTGCTCCTTGCCTCATCAGGTTGTATTCGAGTCTTACAAGGGTTTTTCTGCACAGCTGGCCAACCAGCGCCCTTCATGCCTTTAAATGTTCACAAAGCTGGGGCTGCTGCCTAATTGGATTTCCTCTATGAATGAATCAGTTATTCTCCCATCTCCTGACGCAAAGATGCAGACTCAGTGTAAAGCTGGGATAG
>NW_009948503.1:0-335 GCF_000696875.1 Nestor notabilis
AAACCACACCACACGAGTGCCACAGGATGACTTCACTGATGACACCACACCTCCCCAAAGCTTTGTTGGCATGTTTTGCACAATCTGTTACGCACCATCGAAACCAAGTTTTGACCTCTCATACTCACACATGAAAGCTGCCGCCAGGTCCAGGTGGACATATCCTCAACACTCGGATGTGAAAAGGCAGAATTGCAGGAAGGAAAACACAAAGACGACAAATTGCTTGCAAGCTTTTGACATGCACCGGCTCCTTGCACAAACATGCTGTCATGGACAACGACTGTGTCAGCCCCCTCAGGCACTCTGGGACCAAGCATAAAAGACAGCCCAGC
>NW_009948504.1:0-335 GCF_000696875.1 Nestor notabilis
TTCTGATGATGCTCTGGGGCAGGAGAGCCCAGGAAGGGGGGATCTGCCTCCCCCAGCACCCCATATTGAAGGGAGGGCAGATGTGAGATCCCCCAGCTGTGGCCAAGCGGTCCCCAAGGCCATGACCCACCATGCCCAAGCTTTATTATGCCTTTTGTCCCCTAGAACACCGGTATCATTTATTCTGCAGACAAAACAGCTCTCCCCTTGCAGGCTGGGTTTTCCTTTCAGTGGTGGCATGTCCCCCCTTGTCACCCCATGCCACTCAAGACCTGAGCAGAGCAAGGCAAGGCTGGGGCGGGGGGTGTGTGATGCTCCCCAATTCCCTTTGGCCG
>NW_009948505.1:0-330 GCF_000696875.1 Nestor notabilis
ACCCTGCTGGTTTAAACCCTGCAAGGTGAAAGAGAAGTGGGGATGGGGAAAAACAAGAGGAATTTAAGGGAAAGAAAACAACAGCAAATGCTCTGGATCTAGGCACAGGAAAATTGCTTTGATGCAGGAACTGACAGAAACTCTCCTCTGTCAACTTTGGTATAGCAGTAGGTCAGAAATGGGGGTGGAGATGACGAAGGGCAAGGGAAATGCAGACAGACGGTTTCTGCTGCTGCCTGAATTCCTTAGGGAACATTCATGCCCAGAAACAGCTAGTGAGAAGTTATGGTATCTGAGGTTTCTGCAGATGCTTTGTTCTGAGGAGTCAGA
>NW_009948506.1:0-329 GCF_000696875.1 Nestor notabilis
CTGAACTTCCCCTGTTTCAGTCTGAATCCATTAAATGAACCCGTGTAAAACTGCTTTTAAAGAAAGGTTCATGTTCCCGTTTTCAAACACTTACTGCAGAGCGAAGCCCTCCTGTGACTCTTGTGCTCTCTGTAGGGAACAACGTGTCTGTGAGTGTGGAGGTGGATCCTCGGCACCCAGCCATGCTCCCCGAGTGCTACTTCCTCGGAGCAGATCACGGTAAGACCACAAACCTGCAGCACTCGTTTCTCTTCCAGAACCACAGCTCTGCTGAGCACACACTGGTCTAAGCTGTGGCAGACTCCTGGGGTAAACTGTGCTCAAGCAGA
>NW_009948507.1:0-329 GCF_000696875.1 Nestor notabilis
GGGATACTAGGGCTGAAAAAGGCATGCCAAGAGGAGTACAGCAACATTGTTGCTTCAGTACCTTTCTTATCTGGGACACTGATTCAGCTGTATGACATCATCCTCAGCTCCAGGATGCTATGCAAACTAATGTTTGGTTTAGGGTTAGATTTGAGAGGACCACAAAGCCTACATCTTCTGGGATATTATAGAGGAAAAAGGCGCGCCAGTGGTTGTATGGCACTGCAACAACATTGTTCCCTCAATACCTTTCTCACCTGGGAAACCCATTAACATGGAGGACGTCAGCCTCAGCCCCACGATGCAATGAAAATTAGGGTTAGGGTTAG
>NW_009948508.1:0-335 GCF_000696875.1 Nestor notabilis
AAAACAACCGTTTTAACACCAAAATGCTTGGCTTTGGTGTGAAAACACCCGTTTTTGGTGTGAAAACGCCCGTTTTAAGTCCGAAACACCCATTTTTGGTGTAAAAACACCCACGTTCACATTAAATCATCCATTTTTTGGTGTGAAAACACCACTTTTAAGATCAAACAACCCATTTTTGGGGTGAGAACACTCATTTTAACACCAAAATGTTTGGGTTTGGTGTGAAAACGCCGATTTTTGGCGTGAAAAAGCCCATGTTAAGTCCAAAACCCCCATTTTCTGCGTGAAAATGCTCATTTTAAGTCCAAAACACCCGTTTTCGGTGTGAAAAC
>NW_009948509.1:0-335 GCF_000696875.1 Nestor notabilis
CCAAGCCTCCAAGGTCCCAGCTGTACCCTCAGCAGGACATGGTAGGTGGCACAGAGCAGAGCTGAACTGAACCCCCACCATTTAGCTCATTTTCTCCTACACCCAGAATCGGTAACACTGGGTCAGTCCTCTACACTGCAGACCAGAATTAAATAGCATGCTTGGACACCTTCATGGGAAGTAAACAGAAGGTATGCATTACTTACCAAGAAAGGCCATCTTTAAGCAAACTTTTTATGATGTGAGTTGTCATTCAGGACAAAGCCACCTTTCATGAAAATACAACATTAAGATAGCTCCCTGTCATGGTTCAAGTTCAAGCCCAGCCAGCAATT
>NW_009948510.1:0-337 GCF_000696875.1 Nestor notabilis
AGGGATGGAAGGATGGAGGGATGCAGGGATGGAGGGGGTGGACAGAAGAGCAGAGGGATGGAAGGACAGAGGGAGAAGAGAGGCAGGAACAGGAGGATGGATGGATGGGAAAGAAGGTGGGAATGGGTGGACAGAGGGATAGAAGGACAGAGGGACACAGGGATGGGGATGAGGGGGATGGACGGATACAGGGAAACATGGATGGAAGGGAAGGATTTGGGGGGCTTTGTGGCTCCACCAGCCTCATGTCACCGTCGTGCCCCTGCTCACACACACATGTACATACATGTACGCACACATGTACATACACACACGTACACACACACATGTACACACA
>NW_009948511.1:0-336 GCF_000696875.1 Nestor notabilis
GGGATATGGGAACATGGGATATGGGACATGGAACATGGGACATGGGGATTTGGGACATGGGGAGATGGGGACATGGGAGATGGAACGTGGGAGGTGGGAACATGGGATATGGGATACGGGACATGGGACATGGGACATGGAACATGGGATATGGGACATGGGATGAGTGTGACCAGGGGGACAGGGCCAGGACACGCGTGTGCACGGGGGGGTCAGGACACGGGGGCCGGAAGGGCTCCGGCGCCGGGACATTGTTCCCCCCTCCCCGGCTCAGCTCCGGCTCCAGCCCCGTTTCCGCTGTTTCCTTCCAGGAAGCGGGAGCTGGATCCGGCCCCT
>NW_009948512.1:0-336 GCF_000696875.1 Nestor notabilis
CCTTTCAACCCAAATCGTTCTATGATTCTATGATAATCTGAAGTTATCTAAACCCAATAGATGTGAAGAGTAAAACACAGAAGAAAGTGTCTTTGGAAGAGAGGCATGAGTGGTCACAGAACACCAGAGCCTACTGCACAGAGCTGTCAGGCCTTGGAGAAGGGTTTCATCTCTCTCTGCCCTTGCAAATGTTTGAAAGTCTATTCTATTGTCTTCAAAAATCCTGATTTTAAGCCAAGTCTTGGGTGAACAATTATTGGGGGGGGAGGGAGGAGGGGAAGAAATCTCTCTAACTTGAGGCACAAGATTTCATAGAATCATAGAATGGTTAGAGTT
>NW_009948513.1:0-334 GCF_000696875.1 Nestor notabilis
AATCTTAAAACATCTTCCCCCAACCCCTCCCCTAGTCCAGGTTCACCTCTCCTCCTGAATTACATACTCCCTTGCCTGAAATAGCAGAGGGGGATGGAGACAAAAGGGTTGTGATCATTTCACAGCACCTTGTCTCTGCCACTCCTTCCTCCAAATAACCCTTCCACATAAACCCAGTACACCCAGTGACAACTTTACTAGCACAAGGACACCAGGACATCCATAGAGCTCATCCACTAGGAAAAGCAAGGCCTAAAGACAGGCTTAGCGACCTGGCAGCAAGGCAGGGAGGGACTGAACGTGTTGCAAGGGGGAGCCCCACACAGCCAGCACA
>NW_009948514.1:0-337 GCF_000696875.1 Nestor notabilis
CCAGCACTTCCTCTCATCCCAAAAGATTTTAGGACCAGACAGAGTGTAGATGCTGTGCCAGCTCTGCACACTGGCTGGGTGCTGGAGGGCGCATGTGCACACAGTGGTGGCAAAGGCACTTCAGCTGGGCCATGGGCATGAGGGTGACCTCATGAAGGGTTGGAATGTGAGGGACCACAAAGAGTGAGCAGCATTAAGGGTGAGGTGGGATGGGGAAGAAAAGGGAAAAGTGAGGAGGAGGAGTGTGCTGAGGGCATCTATGAGTCCCAGTCCTCAGGAAGCATCATCAAGAGTCTGTTTCCTTCTGCGCCACCTCCAATCCCTAACACCAGGTCTG
>NW_009948515.1:0-332 GCF_000696875.1 Nestor notabilis
CTCTGCTCTGCTCTCATGAGACCTCACTTGGTGTAAGCAAAAAGCTTAATCTTATCTCATGGAACTTCATACATCCTATAGAAACACAGCATAGCATTCAGGAACATTTATTCTCTCGCTTGTTGCTGGGTACTAACAGAAAGCAGAAGAGATTGAATCTTTCTTGGCTGTAGTTTGTGGTGAGTTTTCTCAGGAAAACCTACTGTATCAAGTGCTGTTATGCTGTCGAAATTTGAAATTTGCTTTAGATACATCCATATGAACAGTATTTTTGCAGAAAACTACCAGATTCCTGTCAGCCTAACTAGCAGCATTCTGTAGCTTTTTTTTTT
>NW_009948516.1:0-333 GCF_000696875.1 Nestor notabilis
CACCGCCCAGAGCTCGGCCACGCGGGGCTGGGAGCCACCCTGCACCTGAAAGACCACAGCGTGTGGTGCCAACACCTGCCCTGGGTGCCCTCAGGGCCCAGCAGGGGCCTGACACCAGCCCTGCTGATGCTGTACCTCAGTGCAGAGCTGCTGCAGGCGCCTTTGGAGCTGTGGCTCAGGCAGGGAACGCGCTGCCCGGGCCAAGCTCTCCAGCACAGCTGGGTAGGAATCCCTGCGGATGGTGTCGTACGTGTCCAGGAACTCAACGTGCTGCTTGGGGGTCCAGAAGTGGCGGATCAGGAGCTGGCGGGGGAAGAAATACCTGGGGGAGGA
>NW_009948517.1:0-338 GCF_000696875.1 Nestor notabilis
TGCTGGGGGTGACCTGTCAGGTGTGGGACTGTAGGATGGGACCTACCACATGTGGGTCACCATGGGTGCAGGGGGTGACCCATGTGGCATGGGACCCTCTGCAGGGTGGCACTCATCAGGTGTGGGATGCTGTGGGTGCTGGATGTCACTCACCATCAGTGGAACAATGTGTGGGGTGTGTTTGGGACATTATGGGTGCTGGGTGTCTCCCATCACATATGGATCACCATGGGTGCTGGGTGTCACCCTTCATGTGTGGGTCACCATGGGTGCTGCATGTCTCCCATTACATGTGGGTCACCGTGGTGCAAGGTGTCAGCCATCCAGTGTGGGATGCT
>NW_009948518.1:0-337 GCF_000696875.1 Nestor notabilis
CTTCCAACACAAACCAGTCTGGGACTCTATGGACATCTCAAAACAATTTCTGGAGTGAGGAGCCGATGGAAGGTGCTGTTGTGCTCACAGCAGTGGAGGGACAGAGCTCATTTTGTTGGGGTGAGTTTTATAAAAGGTTTCTTCCTGAGCCCATAGCTGGCAGCTGCTTTGGAAATGATCCAGCGCATTGTGTAAAAACAAGTGCCTTACCATATTTAAAGTGCAAATACTTCAGCATAATGAGCATCTTTCTGAAAGGCAGCAGCACGAATCACTGCTTTCCAGGGGGGAGAAGGAGGGCATTCGAACAGAAGAACAGGGATAAAAGCTCTGTGCA
>NW_009948519.1:0-338 GCF_000696875.1 Nestor notabilis
AGTTTTCTGGACCCGTAGTAATGCCCTGCTCAACAGAGACGCCTAACTCACTGGCAGCATTTGCCCTGTTCCGTCTTTGTCCCACCTCATAGCACGTTTTATTTGTTGGCTGAAGCAGGAGCTTTGAGCATGGACGCGGGTGGAGATGGAGCCTGTGCCAGCTCTTACACGTGTCTTTTCAATTATGCAGATGAATCCTGAAGCTCCAGGGAGAGAGTCGGCTGGCGTGCTGCTTCCCGATGCAGGCGCACATGCAGCAGGAACGCGGTCTCTTGCAGAGCAGCTTAGTAATGGTAATTTATTGGCAGTCTAAATGGTTCCCTTTGAAAGCTCCTCTG
>NW_009948520.1:0-338 GCF_000696875.1 Nestor notabilis
TGTCCCCATATGCAACATGCTGAAAAAAATACATTTGGAGAAGAAACTGCATCGTGCATCGCATCACATTTTTTTAGTAACTCAAACCAGAAAACCTTGGTCAGTTGCTTGTGGGAAGTTCCACATATACTTGCAAGTGAAGTTATTGGATTTCCAGTTAAAAAACAGGGGCAAACCGAACACAACCACAAAACCCCCACACCAACCCACAACTTGTGTCCTATATACAGAGTTACCTACAGTAATGACTGAAGAGGGACACGGGATTTACAGGATTCTATCCTGTAGTGGTAGCTTTGGAACCACAGTGCTGGGCACTAGGTTTTCTGCCTCGCTTT
>NW_009948521.1:0-335 GCF_000696875.1 Nestor notabilis
TGTTTGTTATAGCTGAACAGCAACTGCTGCTTCGTTAGAACTTGTGTTGAGGAGCAGGCAGGGACACCCTGAATCCTGCCACAGCGAGTGCTGTGTTGGAAACGGCGCTGAGAGGATGTTCTGTCCAGAAGTGGAATGCAGCTTTGCTGAAAGTCAGGTCCATCATGTGTGAGCAACATCCATCCATCAAATCCCCTTGCCAGAAGCCCCGCCAAAGACACCAGAGTCTCCACGCTGCTTGCATCTGGAGCATAGAGACTTAGTTTGTCCACCAAGCTTGGAAGTGGATGAGGCAAAGCCTTCCTGGGCTGAAGCCTCCTGAAAGATGTTGTTTG
>NW_009948522.1:0-338 GCF_000696875.1 Nestor notabilis
AGGGGGGGCAATGGGCATCAACAGGGATCAATGGGGTCAATGGAGATCAATGGGGTGTCAATGGGGGTCAATAGGGGTCAACGGGGTGTCAATGGGGTATCAATGGGGATCAGTGGGGGGTCAACGGGTATCAATGGGGATCAGTGAGTGTTAATGGGCATCAATGGGGTCAATGGGGAGCAATGGGGGGCAATGGGGATGAATGGGGTCAATGCGTGTCAATGGGGGTCAATGGGGTGTCGATGGGTGTCAAGGGGTATCAATGGGGATCAGTGGGGGTCAATGGGGTCAATGGGTGTTGTTGGATGTCAATGGGAGTCAATGGGGATCAATGGGGT
>NW_009948523.1:0-330 GCF_000696875.1 Nestor notabilis
CCCCCCCGCAAAAAAAATAAAAAAATATTTAAGCATCTGATAGAAGCTGAGTAGGAGATGGGAGATGTTTCTCTCACAGGTCACCAATCTTGTGTCTCTTCAGGAGCTACACTCCAGTCTCTCACATCCTTCTGGGTTCACAACACAACAAGCAATGGAAGCCACTGACTTGCACGTACACGATACCTCAAATCAACTGTCTGTGTACAAGGGTTCTCAAATCAACTCTCTGTTTCTGTATTCCAAGGGTTAGAAAAATCAGAAAAGGGACAGATTCAGATCTTGATCTCTGTGGGTTGTGTTTGCGTACTGGTTTTGGCTTGGATAGAG
>NW_009948524.1:0-336 GCF_000696875.1 Nestor notabilis
CCCAACTCAGCCTCCAACTGACCAGGACAAAGGGTGTCTCTTCCCAGTGCACCCCTCACAACCTCCAGTGGCCACTGCTCTGCATTTCCAGGTTAGAGAGAAATCACTGCAGGGCAGACCAGACATCTCTGGACATCACTTGCAAATCCCACTGTAAAGCTTAACCAGAACAAACAGATGAACTGCCAGCAAAGGGAAGGGAGATAGAGAGGTGCCACACTTCAAATCACAGGGTTACCAGCTCCTTCAGTACTTAGAAATGCTTTTCCCAGCCTAACAGAAACCTGCCTTTTAACCAAAGAGAACAATGAAACTTCCTTCAGAACAAACTTGAAG
>NW_009948525.1:0-339 GCF_000696875.1 Nestor notabilis
CAATGGCCGTGGTGTTGCTCAGCATGCAGACTGCTCGCTCGACCTGGGCTAGGTCTCCTCCTGGTGTAACTGTAGGAGCCTGATAGTTGATCCCAACCTGCAAATGACAATA
The DNA here is from genome assembly GCF_000696875.1 of Nestor notabilis. NCBI lineage: Eukaryota > Metazoa > Chordata > Aves > Psittaciformes > Psittacidae > Nestor > Nestor notabilis. The sequence continues at coordinate 113 of NW_009948525.1, forward strand.
GAAAAGATGTTACAAGAAAAGGGACAAAATGAAACAATAAAGAGGGTAGGAAAACTAAAACCATTAGTGGAGAGAGGAAATGAGGTAGGGAAAAAAACCCAGCTCACATCAGTGTTGAAGTCTCATATCATTAAAGCTACTTCTTTATGCACAATGACTTGTGCGCATTGTGGAAGTGTAAGGCATTTACATTTCTTACACTTACTCAAGAAACAAAAGAAAGGGCG
>NW_009948526.1:0-338 GCF_000696875.1 Nestor notabilis
GAGCGAGCGGCTGCGTGGTTCCAGGTTGCCCGCTGGGCTTAAACCACGACAACTGCAAACATAATTCTTTATGTTGGCAAGTATTCAGACAAGCAGTGTGAGACAGCACTTCCTTTCTCCCACATACATGACAAAGGAAGCTCAGCTGAGATCCATACAAGCCAACAAAGGGAATAGAAAGAGTCAAGCAAATCATGCCTGGCCACTTTGGTGGCTTTCTATGGTAAGGCTACAGAACTGATGGGTAAGGGAAAAGCAGTTGACGTTGTCGACCTGGACTTATGCAAAGTGTTTGATACTGTCCCGTATGACATCATTGTCTCTAAACTGGAGAGACA
>NW_009948527.1:0-338 GCF_000696875.1 Nestor notabilis
CTGGGGTCTCCCACCCTCCTGGAGACAACCCCGGCAGAGGGGATGTTCTGTGCCATGTCCTGGCTGTCATGGGAGGAGCGGCCAGAGCTGCACCGCTGCCACCCCAAAGCCATCCCTGTCCCCATCCCCGGTGGGTGCCACAGCCCCAGGATGGGCAGTGCTCTGAGGTCTGTGCTGCAGCCCCTTGAGCTGGAGCTGTCCCAGCACCAGGGCCCAGGACCGAGCTCTTGCTGGTGAAAACTGGGTCACACCGTGTCTCCCGGGGTTGGCTCCTGTGCCGCATCCCTGGAGTGGCGACCCTCATCCTGCCCGGTGCTGGGGCAGGGCTGTGGACGGGG
>NW_009948528.1:0-337 GCF_000696875.1 Nestor notabilis
GTTACCCAACGCCCCTGTTTATTTCCCAGCCTTGTTCTATCACTTTCACAACACAAAGCCACATGCACAGGGCAAAACGCTGCCCCTGACCCTTTCCCCCTCCTTTCTCTATTGCTTCCAGTCTGAGGATAAAAGAAATAAAGAAAACCCGCCACACATGTACCCCTGGTGCCCCTAAACTGAATCCTCATGTAGTATCATGCCACTCCCAAGGGAGGACCCGCTGCTCCCGACACACACAAAGTGCATCATGCTGCTTGCTCAGGGGGGTACCAAAGGGCAACAACATCTCCCGCAAAGCTCCCTTCCACCCTCCCTCCAACAAGAGGAGGGTCCT
>NW_009948529.1:0-339 GCF_000696875.1 Nestor notabilis
GCCCATCCCTGGGGAGACCCTCCACAGCACGCACCACTCAGTGTTGTTGACGGCGTCACCGAAGCCTGGCGTGTCCACAATGGTCAGGCGCAGCTTGACACCCTTCTCTTCAATGTCCACCATGTGCTTGATGATCTCCACTGTCTGTGTGATGCGCTCTGCAGCAGCAGGAGACAGTGAACAGTGGTGGGGAGGAGGGCACCTCAGGTGAGAGACGATGGGGGTGACACAGGGAGATGCTGCAGCCCCTCAGGTGTCACCCCCCAAAGCCTGGGGTGGCTTTGCAGGATCAGTCCTGATGTTCACTGGAGTCCAGAGCCAAGAGATGATGCTCCCTGC
>NW_009948530.1:0-339 GCF_000696875.1 Nestor notabilis
AGTGACGGGTTCTGTGGGGTTCCATGGGCAGATGTTGTCTCCCGTTGCCCCCGGTGCCGGGTTCTGTGGGGTTCCATGGCCTCGCATACCCCGCTCCGCTGCTGCCGCCACCTGCTGGTGAGGTTTTGGGAGTATTATATGAACTGGAAAGAGATTTTTTTGTTTGTTTTATTTATAATCAACTGCCAGCTCTCCAATAATAGCAGTGATTACATCAAAAGTGAAAAAATATGTTCCAGGAGACCAAATTCCTCTGGAGAAAGTGTGGGGAATGGAACAGTTTTCCAAAAAAAAACTCCTCTGATTTTCAAGAGGAACATTGCTAAACTTCTGTTTGAA
>NW_009948531.1:0-339 GCF_000696875.1 Nestor notabilis
TCCCCCGTCCCCTCTTCCTCTCGCCGTCCACCCACCCATGCACCTGACTTTCATCCATGTGTCCATCTCCCCATGCGTCCATTTCAAATTCCCACCCATGCCGGGATCACTCTCCATCCCTGTTGATGGGCGCGTGTCCCCATCTGTTCCGGTCCGGCTCGGTCTCACTGACATTCTTGCTAACCCTTTCTGTGGGAAAATCGGATCCCGGTGATCTTTGACGACCTTTGTCCTTTCCTTCTCCTGTGTCGGCAGCAGCTGCGGGCAGAGCCCAGGTGCAGCAGGACCCGTCGGCAGAGACCAGCGAGGGCACCGCCATCAGCATCAACTGCTCACACC
>NW_009948532.1:0-337 GCF_000696875.1 Nestor notabilis
GGGACCCGGGCCAGGGACACGGGACCCGGGTCGGTCCAGCCCGTCCGAGCCTTAAAGGAGCAGCCGAGCGGTGCCCGGCCCCGGGAGGTGGGTACGTGAGTCACGGGGCATCTATGGGGTATCCGTGGGGCACGGCCATCTATGGGGCACGGGAGCTGCGGGACACAGCACCCCCATGGGGCACAGCAAGATAATCGGCACAGTACCCCATGGCCAACGGCACCCTATAGGAACAGCACCCTCGTTCCATACCCAGCAGCGCTGTACCGGGACACGCTGGAGCTGCATCGGGATATACTGGACTGTACTGGGACACACTGGTCTGCACTGGGACACA
>NW_009948533.1:0-337 GCF_000696875.1 Nestor notabilis
TCCTGCACCATGGGATTCCCACATGAGAAAGTTTTCTAAGTACTGATGTTAAGTGCAGTGCCGCACTAATCACGACCTGCATTGTGCAGCGCCTAATTCTCTGAACATGCCAGCTTTGTGGGTCTCTGAACCGTACCCTTAATCACAGCCCTTTCTAACTCCATAATCCCAAGTCTGTGGTGTCCAGGACAGTCGGTGTTCCAAATGAGAATGTGGCTTAAAGACTAATATTAGTGCAGTGCTGTACTCATCTTGGCAAGCCTTTTGCAGCCCCAGTGTCTCTGAACCTGTAGGCATTGTGGCTCCCTGAACCCTAACCCTAACCATAACCCTAATC
>NW_009948534.1:0-339 GCF_000696875.1 Nestor notabilis
GGCATGGGGCAGGGCTCTCCCAGTGCGGATCCCGGCAGTGCTGGGGCTCTGCTCACCAGGCACTTGCTGATCTCCCATGGTTCCGCAATCTGGGCCAGCTCTGTCAGTTTCTGCCACTTCAGGAACCAGCCAGCGAAGTAGAGGGCTGCCTGGGCGGCCTGGGAAGAAGAAGAGATGCCACCACAAGCCCTGGAGGCACAGCACCCTGTGTCCTCCCTCTTAGCAGGGCTCAGAGCCTGTCCCGGTCCCTGCAGGGAAGACACACCAGCCGGGCACTGGTGCTGCCACCAGGCTCAGCACCACAGGGGAAGATAAGACCAGCCACCCTCTCTGCCTGGA
>NW_009948535.1:0-340 GCF_000696875.1 Nestor notabilis
TGAAATATCACAACTGCCATAAGAGACAGCAGATGGGCTGGCATCCCCAGGCACCCCTGGCCTTGGAGGAAGCTGCCGGGCACCTGGCTGGCATGCACTGCTCGTGCTCCGAGTTGGTGCATGCAGGTAACATGCAAAGCCCATGGGAGCTGGGAGCATTCCCTGTCAGTGTGCTGCGTGGTACCTTGGCTCTGTTCCCACCATGGGGCTTGTCTCTGTCCTCCCTGCCTGGTGTTGTGCTTTGGCTGGGACCCACACACGCACTGTGCAGTCCAGGGCAGAAAGGTCTGGAGAAAGGCAGTGAGTACATTCTAAGGCCTGGAGCCCTGCGCCACACAAC
>NW_009948536.1:0-331 GCF_000696875.1 Nestor notabilis
TCCTGTATCGTCTGGCCAGCACTGATACACTGATAGCAACAGAAACAAAATTAAAAGAAATACAGATTACCTGTAGAAAATCCCATCTTCTTGTGGCACTTAGTAAATTCAATATTAAAATAGGTGACCAAGGCATGAATGTAATCATTACGCTGAATTTGGAGGCAGAATGCAGAAGTAAATGCCAATTCTTCAGTCTTTACTGTATAAATATCAACTTCCTGTTTTGAGGAGAAAGAAAAAGACATTTACAGGTACATGTCTGTGATGCTGAGGTTATGCCTTACATGATGTATTCAAGCATTTTATTTAATGATCAGCAACAAAGACA
>NW_009948537.1:0-331 GCF_000696875.1 Nestor notabilis
ACTAGAAGCACATCCATGACTCGAACTCAAGAAAAGACTTAAGATGCTGAAACAGTATGATGAACAGACAGCATAATACTATGCTTCACTTATAAACCCAAATTTTCCCCCAAATTCTTTATGAAACCATTCTTTTTCAAAATGGAAAAGTATGTAACCCTTAGTAATCAAAGTGCTGCTCTGAGCTTTCAACAGCAGTTATTCTGGGTGAAGAGAAACCAGAAAATATTCAAGTCTAACATCCAATTTATGTTTAATTTACCAGTATAAGAAATGGAGTTGACCTTGTAAGTGAATTTTCACTATGAGAACAGGTTTTGCTAATGACAAT
>NW_009948538.1:0-338 GCF_000696875.1 Nestor notabilis
AAGCACAGGGCAGACGTCAGGCTCAATTAAGCCATCCCCATGTTGCTGCCTGTTGGCTCCTGCCACCCAACACTTGTGTTCTTAGGGCTGCGTGCAGCACGTGTTAGTATGGCAAGACTATGTGTGGCTTTGCCAGAAGTTGTAGGTACAGGCTTTACAGTATGAAGTGTTTGTGATGAATCCCCACTGCACTCTTAAAGGCATCCTGCAGGTGCAGTGGGCCCAGTCTCTAACAGGCTTCATCTTTCAGATAAGAAGGGCTTCTAGGAATTACGGATTCTAGTCCCATCCCTTATTTTTCTGAAGTAAGTTGTACAGTGGGTGGACAAGTACCCAAA
>NW_009948539.1:0-339 GCF_000696875.1 Nestor notabilis
AGAAGGCCACCAAATTGGTCAGACAGATTTTCCCTTAGTAAAGCCATGTTGACTGACACCAACCACATTGTTGTTTTTCATGTTCCTTAGAATACTTTCTAGTATCCTCCAGGAAACTTCCTCACCCCCCTTCTTAGGGGCCTTCCAGAGGTGATTGACTTTGTTCCATTCCTTAACTCTCCTTGCAGGCAACTGCTTAGTAGCTGCTGATGGGATCTGCCCATCATCATCCCCTGCTGTGACTCTCATGAATCCCACCTGGTCCTGGCTGTGCTCTGTGTCAAGATTCATGAGAGAGGGAGAAAAAGGGAATAAAAAAGTGTCCTGGGTTCAGCTACA
>NW_009948540.1:0-338 GCF_000696875.1 Nestor notabilis
CCGGTGGGGGCCAGCGGAGGCCCCGCGCGCAGCAGTAGCGGCCACGCCCGCGCGGCGAAGGAGAAGGAGCCCCTGGAGCGCCTTTACCGGGTGGGACCGCTGCTGGGGAGAGGAGGCTTCGGGTCCGTCTACTCGGGCGTCCGCCTGTCCGACGGCGCCCCGGTAAGTGGCGGGGCCGGCGGCGGGGCAGGGAAGCAGCGGGACACGGGCCAGCTCAGCCCAACGCTGCCCTTGCCTTGCAGGTGGCGATCAAACGGGTGGCTCGGGAGCGCATCTCCTCGTGGGGCGAGAGTGTGAGTGCACGGGGCCACCGGGACAGTGCGGGGCAGGGCAGGCGG
>NW_009948541.1:0-340 GCF_000696875.1 Nestor notabilis
GGCAGTTTAATAAAGCAAAAGCAAAGGCCACGCGTGGAAGCAAAGGAAATCAAAAGATTTTACTCTCTAGTTTGCATCAGCAGGCGATGGCTGACCACTTCAGGGCTGCAGTACGTGTACCAGTTGCCCATGAAGACAAATGTTGTAATAACAAATGCCCTCCCCTCCTGTTTTGTTTCAGCTTGATTGCTGAGCAGGCAGCACACAGTCTGGAACATGCCCTTGCTCAGCTGGGCTCAGCGCTCCTGGCTCTGTCCTCTCCTAAGATCTTGCCACCCCAGCCTCCTGGTGAGGGGGGTGTTGGAGAGGCAGCCTTGATGCTGTGGAGCACTGCTCAGCA
>NW_009948542.1:0-328 GCF_000696875.1 Nestor notabilis
ACCTCATGGAACACCTTAATCTGTTCCCATATTTCCTTTAGATCAGTTGTGATTCTTCCATTCTGATCTATATAAGAGCAACAGCTATCATTGATCACTGAACAAACTCCTCCCTGTGAAGCTAACAGTATGTCTAAGGCCATTCGATTTTGTAAAACTACTTTGTGTAGGCTTGATATTTCTTCTTGTACTGCTTGGATAGCATCTATTGTCCTGTTTTCTATAATCTCTATCATTGCTGATATATTTACAAGGGACTTTTCCAATTCACTTACTCCTAACCATGGGATAAACCATCGGGCGAAACTATGGAAGGCCGTATTTCGTC
>NW_009948543.1:0-341 GCF_000696875.1 Nestor notabilis
TGGCCCCATGGAGACATGTATCCCCTACAAGGGCTGTTAAATACCTGCTTCTGTGTGCTTTGCTGTGTTCACATCAGTGCTGGAGATGGGGAAGAGGAGATCCTGTGTGTCCCATTGCATCCTGCCACATTCTGGAATTAGTTTTCCTGAACTTGTCCCTTCCAACAGCAGTGGGAAGCTTGTTCCTGTGGTATTGTGCTGGTCTGGCATCTGGTCTGAAGTGTCTTGCTTTTCTCATGGTGTTTTCCAGAAGTGCAAAGGGCTTGTAGCACCTGCACAAGTTCTCACTCTTGCAGACTTAGTGCAAACTTAGGTTGAGAGAGCTGGGCTGGGGCAGCTGG
>NW_009948544.1:0-329 GCF_000696875.1 Nestor notabilis
GGTGGGAAAGATACCAGCCCATCAGCTACAAGCTCTGCACTCGGTCAGGAAATGAAGACGAATTCAGGGACATGGTGACCAGATGCAACAACGTTGGAGTAAGTGCCTTGACAATCTGTATCTGGTATGGCAAGTCGTGCCCTATCAGCTGAGTGAATTTAGTGCTGCTCTCCTCAAAGGAGGCATAAACTGAGAGTGAACTGTAGGGGAGCAACAAATTCAAGTGAATGGTGATGTGGTGGAGCTCTGGCTCTCCCTTCACCATCACTGCAAACCATACTGAAATGCGCTTGTTGCTTTTCCAGGTTCGCATTTATGTGGATGCTGTG
>NW_009948545.1:0-340 GCF_000696875.1 Nestor notabilis
TCCAACGCCTTCACCCCTCGGCCATCACAGCTTGTGCCATGTCACTATGTGGCCAGGGACAACCTGACTCTGCCCTGGGGTTGGTCTCTGGAGTGAAAATATTCCCCCTGGCTGGTACAGGACCAACTACACCGTCCCAGTGCCCATTAGCAGCCCCACTGCTGCAGCTGGGAAAAGGGAACATCCAGGAGGATTTATTGATGGCTGGAAAAAACTCCAGGTGCAGCAGAGCCTTGGCACAGGTAGGCACCAAGGGGAAGCATCCCACAGTGATGCGCAGGGATGCAAAGGATTTGAGGAGGCAAAAGAAGGTGGAGATGCTGGGGGTTGAACCCAGGGC
>NW_009948546.1:0-341 GCF_000696875.1 Nestor notabilis
GCAGGAGCACAGCCGGGCAGCGCTGCACCGCCGCAGCTGCAACGGCAAAACAACGCTTTTACCGCCCATCGCGAATAGCGACCTCGACGTCCGTGACTTTGATCACCATTGACAGTTCCTTAATCACCATTTCTTCTCCCTGTAGTTTTCCTTCAGTCATCCATTCTTTACCATGTGAGCGTAGCTTCAGCATTAAGACAGCACTTTCAATCAACCCATGAAGGACAACTTCGCTGCTTAACCTGTGACGCCACCGCTAAAAGGACTCCACATCTTTTTTACTAGCCCCGTTTAAGACCTGAAAGGCCGTAATAAGGGCTCCCTGGAGTCTTGTCTTCTCC
>NW_009948547.1:0-341 GCF_000696875.1 Nestor notabilis
GTGCAGCCCCACCACGGCGCCGTAATGGGAGCAGAGCGGGCGCACAGGGTCGGCCAGAACCTTCTGGAGTGACAGGAGAATTTGGTGGTAGAGGCCGCTCACCAAATCGCCGTGAGTCCTGCAGGTGACAAGACGCTGTAGACCCTGCTGGGGCCTGACACGTGGCGATGGCCTCCAACGACCCACCAGGACCCCCAGCCCACCAGAAGATGCGGCTGAGCAGCATGGCAGCATAGTCGCGGAGGGTCCAGTGGTCGTTGAGGGGGTTGATGGAGGCGGCCAACGGCTCCAAGACGCAGTACATGACGCTGGCGATCAAACTGCACACATAGGAGCCGAGG
>NW_009948548.1:0-341 GCF_000696875.1 Nestor notabilis
TTTGGAACTAGATGATCTCAAGGTCCTTTTCGACCCAAACCTCAAGTCAAACTGCAAGTAATCTGCATTATTAAAACAGAAGCATCTTGAAGATTATGGAGTAGAAACGTCACTTTGCTCCCTTCTCTGTCATGGTGATGGCATTTGTCAGACACAAAGGTCATTTCCCTTCCAGCTCACTTCCAGAACCAGAATCAAAGATGTTTATGGTATCCTAAGGCATAAAGATTTTTCTTTTTGTTTAAGACATGGAAGTCCTTCCTTACCTTTGGATGTTGAACAGAGTTCACAGAAACATCCTCCTGGTCAGGTATTCCCTGCAGCCTGTCATTTCTTGTCCA
>NW_009948549.1:0-341 GCF_000696875.1 Nestor notabilis
CTCATGTAAGGCTACCCATATAAAAGTTTCTAATCTGTCTCAGGGCTGCACCAGCTTTTGCTGAAAGAGCTAATGGGGTCGGAGCAGATCTCCTCCCCATACACAGTTGCATGCTGTCAGACTAATAACTATTCCTCAAGCCAGATGAGAAGTTGCCTGGGGCAGGGTCTGTTTTGGGTCTGAGCTCCAGAGAGGAGATGCTCACAATATCTTTCTTAGAAGAAGGGGTGGTAATGGCAGACAATGACACCTCGTAGAAGTAGTTTTTTTATGGCCAGATCACAAGCCAAATGTAATTTTAAATAGCTTTTTCTTTAAAAATAGGTGGAAGAGCTCCAGCA
>NW_009948550.1:0-342 GCF_000696875.1 Nestor notabilis
TTGGGACCCCACCCTCATCCCCACTCCCATCCCCATCCCTTCCTAATCCTCATCCCATCTCCATCCCCATTCTCATCCCAAACCCATCCCCATCAAATCCCATTCCCTTCCATCCCATGTCCATCCTCCTCCCATTCCCATCCCAACTCCACCCCCATTTCCACTCCATTCCCATTTCCACCCCATTCTCATCTCCATCCTCCTCCCATTCCCATCCCAACTCTGCCCCCATTCCCATCCCAATCCCATTTCCACCCCATTCCCATCCCATCTCCATCCAAATCCCACCTCCATTCCCACCCCTATTCTCCTCCCATTCCCATCCCAGCTCTGGCCCATTCC
>NW_009948551.1:0-342 GCF_000696875.1 Nestor notabilis
TGTAATAGCAGAGAGGTGGTCAATGTCTGTAAGAAGTGAAAGGCTCATGCCCACTTGTCTTCTGCTGAACTCCTTTTATAAACCAAAATGAAACATGTAAAACTCCACTTTGAGGTGAGAGCAGCACCATCCTTCCAGAAGAGAACCAGAGAACACAATTCCATCCCCAGGGAAATGCTGTGCTTCTAGCTTTTGTTTAGGCTTGCCTGTTGACAGGGGGTTGTGCTGAAAGCAAAGGAAGAATTGGTGCATGCAGTTGTTTGTTGGCTTGCTGCGTTAATACCTGCAGCAGTGACTAACGTCTGTTGTCGCATATTCCCACAAGGAGTAACATCCCAGCCA
>NW_009948552.1:0-338 GCF_000696875.1 Nestor notabilis
ACTGCATGCTGTGTTTGGAAATACATGAAGACATTCCTAAATGGAAGTCTTGGTGAAGGTACTATAAATATTAAGGATTCCTACCTTTTTTTTACTTGGTGAGACTTGAAAGCTGTGCTGTTAGATCCTGAGTCCCACTAAAACCCTCTAAATACAAGACTGTACAAGAACAAAATGGTTCTTTCTGGTGTCAGTCTCACAAATCAAACTGATTATTTGTTGCATTTACTTGTCATTCTACTCACGTGAACGTATTAATTTATTGAGTCTGTCTTTTTGTAACCTCATTTGAATTAAAATGTTTCTGTCCCTGTAACTGGTTCAACAGGCTCTGTGTG
>NW_009948553.1:0-340 GCF_000696875.1 Nestor notabilis
ATGCACTTCATCTCCAGCTGTATGGAGCAGCTGCAGGGGGGCAGAGGGCACCTTTAGTGGGACCTCCCTTGGCAGAAGAATACCGGAGGGGTCTGTTGTGCTCCAGGAGGGACAGCTCCACTTACCGTTTCCTTGATAGATGTGAAGACCTCAGAGGGACAAAGGCTGTGGGCAGAGGAGAGGGTGAGTGCATGGGACACCCCTAGACAGGATGGTGGGCGTCTGGGGTCAGGGGGTGTCTTTGCGGGGCACCTGCCATTGCCCAGGGGCTGCTCACCTCTGCCATGTCCCTTCTTGCCTCTGCATTGGCACTTCTTTGGTCTTCTTTCCTACACAGGCA
>NW_009948554.1:0-326 GCF_000696875.1 Nestor notabilis
ACATGACATGAGATGACATGAGATGACATGATAAGATGAGTGAGATGAGATGGGATTAGATGGGATGGGATGAGATAGTTGAGATGAAGATGTGGTGAGATCAGAATAGATGCAATGCGATGGTATGAGATGAAGATGAAATGGGATGAAGATAGATGAGATGTGCTGTGATATTATATGATGAGATGCAATACGATGAGATGACATGACATGACTTGATATGAGGATTATGATTGGGTGTGATGATATGTTATATGAAATGAGGAAGATAAGATGACATGACATAACATGCTATGACAAGATGAGATGAGATGATGAGATGAGAT
>NW_009948555.1:0-340 GCF_000696875.1 Nestor notabilis
GGGGGGACGGGGGGGACGGGGGAAAGAGAAAGAAAGAAAAAAGGAAGGAAAAAAAGGAAAAAGAAAAGAAAAGGAAAAGGAAAAGTTTTAATTTAATGCTCTAAAACCAGAAGATCCTCACTGGCATGATGGCTGAGTTTGAAACCTGCCCAGGACTGTGCTAATTACAGCACACACTACAGTAATAATTCCTACCAATCTACTTCGGCTCCTACAGGAGAAACTGGGTCTTCTGTAGGATTTATGGATTACAGCTGTAGCACTGAGAATAAGCTGACCTTGGAATGAAGTTTAGTGTTTACAAAAGTGTTTAAAAAAGCCTATGTACATGAAGGTGAAA
>NW_009948556.1:0-339 GCF_000696875.1 Nestor notabilis
ATAGTTACATGAGGAAGATGAACTAAAACATCAGATTGCAATCAGAAAATGAAATAGAATACTGAACTCGTTTCAATTACCTCAGTTCTAAAGAGACCCTGTAACAGCAGAAACTTTAATACAAGATGAAATTTGGTGGTAGGGGAACTATTAATTCTTGCTGATGTGTACAAGATATTCATATATTTGTATAGTTGTATATTTATATTTAAAGTGTTTCTTATTACATCTTTAAGCAGAAAGAAGTAGTCTAGGACTCCCTAATATTGGGCTGGGGGTGGGAAAGGGCAGGCGAAAGAGGAATGACAAATTAGAAGGAAAAAGAATGGAGGAAAAAAA
>NW_009948557.1:0-339 GCF_000696875.1 Nestor notabilis
CAGAAGAGTCTCCCACCCTCCCAAATGCTTCCTCTTCCATCCTCATCTTCCTCTTCTGCCCACTACTGGGGACTCAGCACCCCACAGGGACCCACCTCGTTGTGGGGGAGACCAGCAGCAGAGAAGATGGGGATCTTCTGTCCACGGGCGATGCTGTTCATCACGTCGATGGGTGAGATCCCGGTCTGGATCATCTCCTCGGGGTAGATGCGGCCATGGGGGTTGATGGGCTGGCCTGGAGCAGCACAGGGAAATGAGGCACCTGCACCCAGAGCACCCCAGTGGGAAGGGATGGACCCCCCCATGGGGCTGGATCCCCTCCCACAGCACCCAGAACCG
>NW_009948558.1:0-342 GCF_000696875.1 Nestor notabilis
ACCGGACACCAGCATGAGTCAGGCTGCGAGCAGGGACCGAGCCAGCTCCCTGCAGGGAGGGGACAAAAAGGCTCCTTGTCCCCAGGAAGCTCCTTGTCCCCTGGCTGGGGGAAAAGCCCCCTCGTCCCGCTCCAGGAGTGAGTGCGAGCAGGGAAAACGGGAGGGGAAAGGAGCCAGGAGCAGCACGCAGAAGGAAACGGGGAAGGCAGGAGGCGGGTGCCTGGTGCCCGGCACCGGGACCCCTTACCCGAGACTGAGGCAGCCGAGGAGGAGGAGGGTGAGCGCGCCAGGGCGGCGTCGCGATATGGAGACGGGCGCTTCTTCCACATGGCCTCAACCGGC
>NW_009948559.1:0-343 GCF_000696875.1 Nestor notabilis
ACATGGTCATGTGCACAGCACACACATGGCTATGGCACGGCCCAAGTATGCCATGAGCACAGCTCACAGATGGCCATGCCCTGGTGTGCCGCAGCACACCACGGGCCCGTGGGTCCATCAAGGACACGGCACAGTCACAGCACAGCACGGCCACATCCCACCACCCATGGGTGCCCCTCCTGCTCCGGGTGCCTGCCCGTGGGTGCCCCTCCTGTTCTCACCAGCTTGATCTCGCCGTTGCCCAGGATAAGGCTGAACTCGCTGAGGTCCCTCAGGAGCCCGTTGAGCACCTCGGCTGCCCGCGAGCGCTGCTGCGCCCCAAGATCCAGCACCCGCTGCAGCT
>NW_009948560.1:0-343 GCF_000696875.1 Nestor notabilis
TTACCTATGAGTAATCTCCTTTAACTGTGTGTAACAAAGAGATAGATTTGCATAGGCAGGCATGTGCATATGCATACATAATTGTAGGTGCACAGCTGAGGATGATGCTTGTGTTTGCTGACCGTAGGAATACATGGGAGGGCAGCAATGGTGAAAGAAGAACCTTTGAAGGTAATTTAGTGTTCTCATTCTGAAGGAGAATGATCAACTTTCTGTATCCTTCTTGACAAAAGCATGTCTTATCTTATTCTTTAAAACTTCCTGTAGTTGTTACTACTGTTGCAAAGATTACTACAAGTCATAAATGCTTCAGATGGTAATTTAAACCCCATTATTACGTGTC
>NW_009948561.1:0-343 GCF_000696875.1 Nestor notabilis
CCACACACAGCAAAGCTGGGCCCCAGCCCTCCCAGCATGAGGAAGCCCCTGCTGCATGCTGGCTTTTGGCTGAGGCAGCAAGCCAGGCTTTCAGCTGAGACCCACCAAAAGGGGGCTTGGCAAGCCACGGGGCTCTTGTGCAGAAGCATCTGTCAACTTCCCCATTCTGATCCATGGCTCATTGGGCCATGTTCCATCTACTGTCCTAACCCGACGCCCTGGACAGGAGCAGCCAACTTCGTACCTACTCGTTTGGCAGTGGCTCCGCCCCACTGCCTCCCCTACTGACTGCTGGTCAGCCTTGCTCTCAAAGGAGACATCTAAGCCCCCTTGGCCTCTTTTC
>NW_009948562.1:0-342 GCF_000696875.1 Nestor notabilis
ACTAGATGAGCTTTGAAGGTCCCTTCCAGCTAAATTCTATGGCTAAGGAAAAGCCACAAGCAACTGAAAATGAGTTGCAGAGTGACTGATGGCTCTTAAGGAAGTTGCACAGTCTAGCTCCCTCCTGACTCCAGCTGTCAGGATGCTGGAGGGATGGGCAGTTCCCAGGGGGCAGGAGCATGGAAGGACAGTGTCTGGTAGGTAGAGCCCATCTCACTGCCCAGCCAGGAGCAGGGCAGCCAGGGACAGGACTCCCACATTGCTAATCCACTCTGGGAGTTGTGATGGGCAGTCCAAGGGGAGCTGAACAGCAGGTGACAGATCACAGTTACTCACAGCTGA
>NW_009948563.1:0-343 GCF_000696875.1 Nestor notabilis
CCCTGTCCCTGCTCCTGCCCCTGCTCCGGAGCCCACCTCGTCGTTGCTGATGGGCACTGAGGGGTGAAGGAGGTTCCCGATCTCCCGGAGGCTCTCGAACCGTTCCGCCTCCAGCCTCACGCGCTCGGCATCGCACTTGAGGATGGCTTCATCGATGAGGAGCCGGATCTGCTTGATCTGGGAGACCTGCAGAGCCTGTGCGGGGACACAGCAAAGGGGGAGACCGCCCGGGAACGGGGGCTGGCAGCTGCTCCCGGCTGCAGTCCCCGCTGACGGGGCTCCTGGGGGCTGCACAGCGAAGGGGACCCTGAGGGGACAAAGGACCGACCCGAGAGGGGCTCTG
>NW_009948564.1:0-341 GCF_000696875.1 Nestor notabilis
AGAGAATCATCAAAACCATGGGTGTAACGTATGCAGAATGTGAGGCACAATGAAGAGGAGAGTAGACACCTACTTGCATAAGCACGCATCCACTGCCGTTCACTGATAGCCTGTATTTCCCAGGGACCTCTGGAAGGGGAATCTGTTGCAGCAGGAGCCTGTTTGCATTGTTGACAACAAATACCTTCTCAAACAGCTTTTGGGAAGTGATCTTGACTACATTTTGTGTAACAGAATTGTAGGTGGCCCCACCATAAGCAGCAAGGGCTTGAAGAGCAATGACTGTGTCCTGAAGGAAAAGAAAACAATAAAAGGCAATTAGCTACACGGCATGACCGGTG
>NW_009948565.1:0-342 GCF_000696875.1 Nestor notabilis
TTTTTTCTGTTTTTCTCTAACTTGCACCTACCACTACTCTCCAAAAGTGAGAACACTGAGAACATTTATGACCATCAGAGCAGAAATATATTGCTAAATTGTTTCTTTTAATTTTCTACACAATCCCTTGGAAATTATTTAGGACATCTCCTCAGAGTAAATTTTATGCAGGTAGTTTTCTCCTAAGATTTCCCTACTAATTTTCGAAATTGCTAGCACTTTTTGTCTTTCTCATCTGCTACATCTCCAACTCAAAATGCTTTTCCATACAATCAGTATTAGATTTATTATATACCTAACAATCCGGTAAATAACAGGAACAGAGGAAAGAGAAACAACAGA
>NW_009948566.1:0-344 GCF_000696875.1 Nestor notabilis
GCTGCAGTGCCTGCTACCAGGGTTGGAGTAGTAGTCCAACCCCTGCTGTCAGGGCTGGAGTGGCTGCAGTATCTGTTGTTGGGGTTGGAGTAGCCACAGTGCTTTTTGCTGGGATTGGAGTAGCTGCAGTATTTGTTGCTGTGGTTAGAATAGCAGCAGTGCCTGTCGCTGGAGTTGAAGTAGCTGCAGCAACTGCGGCTACCCAGCCCCAGCAACAGACTTTAGTTACTACAGTGATTGCGGCTGTTCAGCCCCAGTGACAGACACTAGTTGCAATGTCTGTCGCTGGGGTTGGGGTAGCTGCTGTGGCTGCTGTTTTGCCATCAGATCCAGAGACATCTTTT
>NW_009948567.1:0-343 GCF_000696875.1 Nestor notabilis
AAAAAAAAAAGAAAAAAAAGAAAAACCAAACATATAAAAATACAAAACTTCAGAGAAGCTTTAGAAAGCGGCATTAAAAGGAAACTTAAGAGGCCATCTGATGTATTTCTCTGTCTGAACATCTATTAAAGAGTCTAGTTCAAGACAGTTAAAATTTACTCTCAGGTCTCTGTACATTTATTAAAGTGATGCAAGAAACAGGTATTTGGAGGTAAGGTGATGAAAGAAAGGAGGCTCAGAGACCTGTAAGGAGGAAACTAGGGCTGATGAGATCAAGGCTTGACAAAAATCTCCAGAAAGAAAACAAGCAGAAATCAGCAGTTTAAAAGAATAAAAAAAAAAA
>NW_009948568.1:0-344 GCF_000696875.1 Nestor notabilis
GGTTGCTATGGGGCCCTGCGCGTGCCCCGTCCCACGGCCGCGGTGCCCGCAGGAGACGATGGAGGACATGGACAAGGACGGGGACGGCCTCATCCAGCTGGACGAGTACCTCGGTGAGAGCCCTGGCGTGATGTGTGGGGCGCTATGGGGCCCTATGGGGCTCTATGGGTCCCTACGGGCTCCATGGGTCCCTGTGGGCTCTCTGGGGCTCTCTCTGGTCTCTTGGGGCTCTCTATGGGTCATTCTGGGTCACTCTGTGGGTCTTGGGTCTCTCTGGGGTCTCTCTCTGGGGTCTCTATGTGTCTCTCTATGTGTCCCTATGGGTCTCTATGGGTCCCTATGGG
>NW_009948569.1:0-336 GCF_000696875.1 Nestor notabilis
ATGTAGCTTTAAAGTACCAAGCTATTTTTTGTTTCCTTTCCATTTTGTGTCTATCTTGAGGAGTTTCTCACAAGGAGGTATGTCATTAAGTATTTGTACATCACTGGAACCATGATTCTATTTAGCAAGGCAGGCACTTAGGCAGCAGCAATGGTAGTAGCATCCAGGAAGAAAATCACAATGGAAAAGTTCGCACTTCTCTAGCTTCATAGCTTCTTAACTCTTTATGCAACGATCTGCAAGAAACTCTTCCTCTTCACTGCCTTCAACTTTGATATTTTCAGTACAGGCTTCTATAACTTCTGTTGCTGTTTCTAAAACAAGCTGTGCCTTGTG
>NW_009948570.1:0-340 GCF_000696875.1 Nestor notabilis
TTGACCATCCACCTTCCTGTCATTTCCTACATTCCTGTGCCTTATTCGTAGACTCACCCAGAAAGGCATATCCTGATTCTGGCCAAGCAGAGGCAGAGGAGGATCAAGAGCCGCTTCCTTGATCAAAGGCAAGTTGTTTTGCTCCACTGATTTGCACTGGCTCTATGTATAGCATTCTCTACCCACTCACTCCATGATGTCTCACATTTGTGTGAGGCATAGATCTTCTTACATTTTATTTCCATGGATAACCCTCCAAAGCCAGCTAGTTCCTTCCATCTTCTGTACAGCAATACTCAACTATGGACAGGGCAGAGACTCAGCAGACTCCACTGGGAGC
>NW_009948571.1:0-337 GCF_000696875.1 Nestor notabilis
ATATTCCCACAAGGAGTAACATCCCAGCCAGTGAACTCTGAGGAAGTGCCAGGAAGCCTTTGCCACTCTTGTTTAAACAGTTTGGCATTTTCTGTACTAGCAGTGAACACAGCAGCCCCAGCTTGCATTTCTGCCCAGCTAGGAAAAGGTGAAAGAGGCCCCACAATGCCTGGCTGTTTCCAGGCTTGCGCTTTGTCCCAGGTACTGTCAGTCTCCTGAGAGTTGAGGTTGTTGTGACTGCCTCTGTCATCACATTCAGCTGAGAGGAATGTTAACTGGATCTGTTGAAGGCAGTATTAGTGATCCGTTTTGTCAGAGTTGATCCAAGCTCCAAAGG
>NW_009948572.1:0-337 GCF_000696875.1 Nestor notabilis
TGGAAACATTAGTTACTTCAGGTTTCCAATAATAGCTACTGTGGTTGATGCTGCTTTGCTATTTGCTGAGCGGCAATAATATGTGCTAGCCCTGAGAAGATTTAGACTTACTGCCAGCTTTGTCATTAGCTTGGATGAAATCCAAATGTCTGCATTTGAGGTGGGATAATCCTGTGCATCAATACAGACTGAGAAATTGCGTAGCAGTCCTGATGGAGAGCATCTGGGGGTTATGGGGTGGGGGTGGAGCTAGGTTGAATATGATTCATCATGCTTTCTCACTGCATAAAAGGCAAACTGTATAATTATCTACATTAACTGGAAAGTGGCCAAAAGC
>NW_009948573.1:0-345 GCF_000696875.1 Nestor notabilis
ATTTACTCAGCATAATAATGATGCAATTAAAGCAGGGCCCACAAAGAACTCTCTCCTGCCCTTGGGCCGGTGGATGGACACAGGGAAGGCAAATCCCTCCCCTTGCCTTTGGATCACAGGCAGTAGCCAGTGATTCCTACTCTGCTTTCAGGGGGCACTGAGTGGAGAGGGAGTTTTGGGGGGCACAGGGAATCCAGCAGTGGGAAGGCGAGACCATGACACACTGCAGAGTGGGGTGGGACTGGGGCCCCAGCTGCAGGGTGAGTGGGGCAGAAGATGGACCCACTGCCCTTCCCATCCCACTGCCAACAGGCACATCCAGACATGGCACAACCAGTGCCCGCC
>NW_009948574.1:0-341 GCF_000696875.1 Nestor notabilis
AGTCACACTTTTTTCACTCTCTTTTTTGCTATGTGACTCCTCGTATTCCTTCCAGCTCTTGAAATTCAACTGAAAATCTGCATCACTGAGTTGCAACCCTGTTCAAAACCTCACAGCGCCCTTAAAACCAGGTCCTGGAGTGCAGTGCAAGACTTCTCTGTTTTCATGCCTTTCTCCTTTCTCTCTCACCTTCATGGATGTGTAACCAGTCTTTCCCCTACTCTCCCAGAAGCTGGAATCCTCTTGTACTCAAGTATCTCACCATCTTCAAATAGCTCTGATCCATTCAGCCCTCTCAAAGCCCAGACACCCTCCTGACTTCACACAGGGCAACCACGCAC
>NW_009948575.1:0-344 GCF_000696875.1 Nestor notabilis
ACCCACCAGTGCCCATGCCACTGGTCCCGGGGGCTTTGATTAAAGAAGAAGGCAAGAAGAGGGCAGTGTGTGTGTGCAGTCATGAACATGTGTGTGCTGTGCGTGTGCAGGCATGTGCAGAGCAGCACAGGGGGGCGCAGGGGCAGGAGGGGGCTGCTGACACGCAGTGCTGTCTCCCAGGGCAGCACAGACGGGTCACACTCGATGCTGATGACCTTGAGTACGACAGTGAGTACGGGGAGGAGGAGGAGGAGGACTACGACGAGGTCCCAGAGATGGATGGCTCAGAGCAGCCTGCAATGGATGGTGAGCTGCTTAGGCAGAAGCTCTTCCCTGGGAGGGTG
>NW_009948576.1:0-344 GCF_000696875.1 Nestor notabilis
GTAGGAGAGAGGAGAGGGCACAATAGGGTAATTTAACAACAATTTCAGAAACTCCAAATCTGTAGCAGTCATTAATGCTTTTGTGTCATTACTGTAAACAGTTTCACTGGGAGGCAGTCTTTTTCCCTCATCAAAAGTTCACAACTAATTACAGTGTAGATGGAGTGTTTAAATCAGAAACACACACAGCAATGGAAACTGACATTGACCATATTGCTCTTTCCTTTCAATAAAGGTTAGAGATGACAAGTTTCCAGATTTTGGTGCTCTACAGTACCTACGATTAAAACAACTTCCAAGAATGGAATCTTGTAGAAGTGTAAACTGTCATGATTCTTCTTAAA
>NW_009948577.1:0-345 GCF_000696875.1 Nestor notabilis
TTTCAAGACAGAAATTGCTCTTCTCTATTCCCGGAACTAAGGAGAAATACAGGAAAAGCCTTTGCCAGAATCAGCCTGTTCCTGAAATTGAATTGAAGGAGTTGAAATTAAAATAGGCTCCAGGTTTACTATTGTTATTTCATTTCCTTTTTTTCTTCTTCCCCCCATTTTTCAAGGAACGCCAACCTCCTTTTTTCCTCCAGAAAAAGATCCATGACCTCTTCCATCTGCTTTTCTCATCATCCCCTGGAAACAGCTCAGGGAGCTTAGATACAAAACAGCTGCCATGAAGGGCTCATTCCCATCCCAGTCCCCAGAAATGTTCAATTTAAGGCTATTCGTGCA
>NW_009948578.1:0-338 GCF_000696875.1 Nestor notabilis
AGGTAGTTCATGCTTCTCACACCCTTTCAAACACAGCATAACCTGCTCTGAGAAATCTCTATTCAGAAACTACTATTTGACAGGTAAGTCTGGCTGGTTACCAAAAGCACGCAAGCATCTCATTTTCAGATAAGGTGTTAGAAAAGAAGGTGGAGGAGCCAACTACAGTAGAACATCACTACTGCATAAATTATGGAATCTTTTCAGTTGAATGTATAAAGCCAACTTGTGATGGGTAGATGACAAAGACTATTTTCGAGCACATCTTCCACATTAATAATGAAGCACCCAGGATCAGTAATTGATCATACATAATTTTAATATTGCTAATTCACCTT
>NW_009948579.1:0-336 GCF_000696875.1 Nestor notabilis
AATCCTGAAGGATTTGCTTCTATAAATGTTGAAAGAATTGTTTTAGAACCTGAGGGCTGTGGACTCCTTTCCCAGGACTGCAAAAGGTCAGTAAAACGTGCAGTTTGCTTAAGCTTTTGCAAAAATAAGTATAGATGGTGAAAAGTTTCCCTGGCTCCAGGAAAATCCTGAAGCATGGCAGATGTTTATTCTGAATGCTTTCTGATTCACTTCCATGTATTTCTTCTATATTTGCAGTCTAGAGGGCAACATCCAGCATACAAATTAGCTGAGGTCTTTTCTGCTTGTACAACAGGAAACTGCTGCCTTGGCTACTCACATCCTACATTCTGAGGG
>NW_009948580.1:0-346 GCF_000696875.1 Nestor notabilis
AACACAAGTATCAGCATTCATTCCTAAAATTAAAAGGCCCGAGTGTCCTTAATGTGCTTGGAGGGGCACCAGGAACCTCTCTTTCTCTCCCCCTCTCGCATAGACACACACTCACAGCTGGGCCAGGGAGCTCTAAGAGGATTCAGATGTTCTCGAAAGCTGACCAGATCTCCAAACCCCCTTAAGATCTCGCACAGTAAAAGGGGTCTTTTTCTTTCCCTCCCTCCCTCTCTCTCTCTCTCTCTGTCTCACACACACGCACTTGCCCTCCGTCTCTCCCTCCAATCTATCTACACTCTAAAGAGTCTCTTCTCCGCACTTCCCCCCCACAGACATAGGAGGGGAA
>NW_009948581.1:0-339 GCF_000696875.1 Nestor notabilis
AAATTTCATTTCATTTTTTCAGGGAATCCTCAGTTTTAGGATTAAGACATCAATATAGCCAAACTGATGGCAGTTAAAAATATGAGCTCAATTTATAACTGTCATATTCAGCATATATTTTGAATGTGTTTATAATTTATCGAGGTGATTCAAAACTTAGTTTTGGCATTTGATGTAAAGTAATACCAGAGGGGGAAATTTAATTATAATGTTGGAAATGCTCTTCAATAATAGGGAAGGGAAATTTTCAAAATGTTTAAATTGGTTTATAGGAGTGACATAAACTGTAGTGCAAGGGTTTATTCCAATAATCTCATTCCAAGGAGGTTGTATGATGAG
>NW_009948582.1:0-342 GCF_000696875.1 Nestor notabilis
GTGCTGCAACTTCTGCGTGTCAATTGCTGCATGTATGAACAAGAGCCAGCTCAAGAGCTTGGTTGTTCTTCTGTTGTTGCAAGCAAATGGGTATTAAGAACTTGTCCAGAAACCGTTGAGCAAATGGGTTATGCGTGGCATAGTTCAGCTGAAGAAATTTCTCCCTCAGAGGGCTATTTTGTATTGCTGGAATTGTTGCAGTATTGTTATGTGTTGATCTGACTGGAGAGATGCTTTTAATCTGGCTTTAATCTGAATCTTTTCAAAAGGTAGAGAGGCTTGAAAGAGCCTTGTGCGCAGGCTCATCCTGTCTCAGACTAGTGGCTTCTCAAATGAGGGACA
>NW_009948583.1:0-346 GCF_000696875.1 Nestor notabilis
AGATTTAGAGATGTAGAATGTAAACAAAAACACAGACTTGAAGTCCAGCTGTTTGGCTTCTATCTGCTTATAAAGTACACTGGGTTTGATGTGCCAAAAACAAAGCTCAAGAGTGACAGAGTATTGTTTGTATGAATTACATTTCTTGTGTATTGGCTTTATTGCATATGGAAACTCATTTTAAGCTAATCTATTTTAACTGTACTAGAAAAGTTTCTTCAGCTTTTTTCCCAGTAAGTCATGTGAGGTTTTTTGGTTGTTTTTTTCTTAATGCTGCTCAAGTCTGTTTTTAGAACAGGGATGTTTCTTGTGAAGTGTGTATGCATTATTTTGGGGAGGTGAAAAA
>NW_009948584.1:0-347 GCF_000696875.1 Nestor notabilis
ATCATCAGCCCCCGCTGCATCAAGCCACAGATTTGTGATGCTTCAGAATCAGCAAACCTTTACATATGGGCAAACAAAACAGATCTGTCTCTGGTGAAGGAAAAGTAGTGATTTAATTTATGCATCGTGTCTTCCCTCACACTTCTGCCAGCAGCACACCCGAGCACGCTTTCCAGCCCTCACCGGTACTCCCATTCACTCAGGGCTCTTAACAACCACCATCGGGACGCCCCTCAGCGTGGGGAGCTCCCGAAACCACGTTAACCTGTAGCCGATTATAGGCCCAAAGGTGCTCCTTTACCCTCAGCCCAGCCCGGGGGCTGGCAGAAGGGCTCCGTTAGGACTAA
>NW_009948585.1:0-344 GCF_000696875.1 Nestor notabilis
AGTAGCTAAAAGATGTCAGGGAAGCTGAGAGTGCACTGGACTGCTTCCTCCAGGCCCAAATTGTGCAGGGGCCACAAATGTCCACTGTACTGCATATGGTAAAGGAGGAGGGCATTAATCAAGGAAGCTGAGAGCTAGAAGCAAAAAAAAAAAAAAAAGGGGAGCAAAAAATTCCACCAACAAATAAAGGAAGAAGAGGTGATTATCCTGCCGTAACTGGGAGTAGTGCAGGTTTGCTGCTCTAAGGGTCCAGAATCGCTCCATAGCACTTAATGCCTAGGACCAGCCTCCACTGAGACATGCACTGCAGATGGCCCCTCAGACCTACGTCAGAGCTTGTCATG
>NW_009948586.1:0-344 GCF_000696875.1 Nestor notabilis
CCAAGCCTCCAAGGTCCCAGCTGTACCCTCACCAGGACATGGTGGGTGGCACAGAGCAGAGCTGAACCCCCACTGTTTAGCTCATTTTCTCCTGCGCCCAGGGCAGCTAACACTGGGTCAGTCCTACACACCGCAGAGCAGAATTAAATAGCGTGCTTGGACACCCTCATGGGAAGTAAACAGAAGGTAGGCATTACTTACCAAGAAAGGTCATCTTTAAGTAAACTTTTTATGATGCGAGTTGTGATTCAGGAGAAAGCCTCCTCTCATGAAAATACAACATTAAGAGAGCTCCCTTTCCTTCAAGAGTTCTTCTTTCTCCAAAGATCACACTCTTCCTTTCT
>NW_009948587.1:0-345 GCF_000696875.1 Nestor notabilis
CCTGCCCATGGCAGGGGGTTGGAACTAGAATATCTTGAGGTCCTTTACAACACAAACCATTCTATGATTCTATGTGCTACACCCCTGACTGCAGCTAATTGGGCAGAGGGCTTTTTTGGGGGGGAGAAACAGGTGAATGTATTTCTATGTACGTCTAAAACTGGAATCTGCTTCCGAAAGGCTTGTCAGACTGACTGCATCTATGAAACAAAATTTTATGTAAATATAACAAATTTTTATAGGTAGATATAAGCTTAGTAACTGTGTTATGGTTTAATGAAATACCCTTCTGGATTTTGCCACTCTTTGGATTCATATCCATGAACCTGTGTGTGTATGTATGTG
>NW_009948588.1:0-344 GCF_000696875.1 Nestor notabilis
GCACAAGTTTTGTTTTCATTAATTATTAATATTTTAAGTCACAGAAAATCTTTCATGTTAGATTTACATATTGGGAAAAGTACATTCTAATGTAAAAAGGCACCTACTTATGTATAGGAAGTTTCAACTATTGTAGTTTTCATGATTTAATGATATCAGGATGTAGCTGTGATGATCAAAGAATGCAGAGAAACAAAGTTTCTAAGTACTAGTAATAACTTTTATTTGTTCAAGTAGTATAGCTGGACAAAAAATCTTGCATTACTGAAATCTTGTCTACTCTCCAAAACTAATAATGCTAATACTGAAATATTTATTCTTCAGAAGTGAAAAAAAAAAAAAAA
>NW_009948589.1:0-327 GCF_000696875.1 Nestor notabilis
AATTTTCAGTCTGATCATCTCCAAGTACTTGCTCCAACATCGCCAAATTTAAAAGATTAATATGCTAGGGAATCTTTCAAATCTCAGAGACTAATCTTCTACAAGAGATACTGCAGGAAACAATATTCATGCTGGATTTATTCATGTAATATTCGCCAGGCTATCTTTTCCTCTAGTAGCAATATTTTATAGCTACTTCTTAAAATTGTAGAGAATATGCTGTTTGTGTCTAATAGCACAACCAGATTAGTTTTCTTTGGGCACAATTAAAAGTCATTGTACCTCAAGCTGGAGTGTAATTTATCCATGTGTCTTTCACAACAGTGA
>NW_009948590.1:0-347 GCF_000696875.1 Nestor notabilis
GAGGCCCCTCCAGCCAAGAAAAGGCCACCACTACATCTGTGACCTGTAGGGAGCCTCAGGGGACAGCTAGACCAGGACCGGGCCATCAGCTGGGCCATCCCAGCAGCTGCCCAGCTCCAGCCATGCCTCTCTCTAGCTGTTCCTAAGGCAGATGTTTCCAGATGGGGGCTTTCTGCATCGTGGTGCCTTTTTAAAAGAGATGTGTCACCAAGACTTGTGAACGTGTACTAAATATATTGTGCATATATATTGGCTACTGATGTGTATGGTGTGGACTGTTTAGTGTCTACTTTTAAGTCCTGGATCATTCCTTAAGAGTTTGTTATTTCACTTTTGCTCTCCTCTAA
>NW_009948591.1:0-347 GCF_000696875.1 Nestor notabilis
GCAAGGCTCATCAGAGAGTCTAGTCACTGACTTCTCAGCAGATGCAGGAGAAAGGACCCTTCCCTCCCATCCTTACCCTTCTGCCTCCCATCCCTTCCCCCTACTCACACAACTTAAGGTGAAGCAGATCACTAAATTGACATACTGGATTGCAGTAGCCATGAGAGCACTCGTTGCTCGTGCAGGAGTCACGCTCCCCACCATGACCTCCAGGCACTGACTGGCTGCTTTCTGAATTAACTTGCTGCAGTTCCCCATCCTCTGGAGCAAGACCCGAACAACCACATCCACAACAGGGTCCATGTGCTTCTTCATGGTCCTGAGGAGCTCTCCAAGAGTGTTGATTG
>NW_009948592.1:0-347 GCF_000696875.1 Nestor notabilis
ACAAGGAAAAGAAATCCAAGAAGTCCAAGTTTCCCAAAGATGGGTAAGGAGAGGAGGGAGTGCTTGCTGCTGGACACCCTGCTTCAGGGTCACAGTGCCATTTGTCACACTGCAGCGGTACCTGTTGCAGTGCGGGTGGCCCGAGTGTGAGCAGTGGAACCACCAGCCCCTAACACCCCATTGTTCCAGAGTGGGTGACAAGAGGCAGGTGGATGAGGGAGGGAGCAGAGCTCCACAGCAATGGTGTGTGAGCACAAGGGGCACCACTGGAGCAGTGGTGACGTGTCCTGGAGCTCTGCTGAGGCACTGATGGTTGGCACAGGGATTGGAAAGCCTGAGGAGAAGGA
>NW_009948593.1:0-335 GCF_000696875.1 Nestor notabilis
GTTCAGCTGTAGCAGTCATTTTTCTCCTTTGCAGGCCATAAAAGTAAAAAATTTCCAGATTTCTGTGTCTTAACCTTTTTCTAGAATGTTCTCAAGGTGCTACAGAAGACAAAAAGCCATTCATATCTACCGATGTTTTATATTCCCTCAAGAATTTTTAAAATAAATAAAAGTGAGAATGCTAATTCTCTCTGGAAAATGCAAAAAACTTGCATGATTTGAAATAGCTTCTAAAATTTCAATCACTATGTTCACAAAAGTAACATCTATAATTGCATAAACACCTAGGTCTTAGTATTTGTTATACCCAGTGTCCTGGGTTCAGCTACAGCAGT
>NW_009948594.1:0-347 GCF_000696875.1 Nestor notabilis
AACATGTTCTTAAGCATGGAAGGGGGTTTTATTTAAAGCAAAACTATGATTCACCCTCAAATTTTACATTCAAAGTGCTTCAGAACTTGAAAATCTGTGGGGAACAAAGACCTTGCAGCCATATTGCCCAGGAAGACAAATGAAGATACTGGAATGATTTCTATTGTGACCTCAGGCAGACCCATGAGCTGCTCATAAGAAGGCCTGGTGGGTTCTGCTGCACCCCAGCTTTCATAGAGACACGCCATCATGAGGTGTGTGCTCACATTAGAGAGCACTGCTGGGTTCACCCATCCTACAGCATCCACCCTGCTGCTTCTTGACAGCCCCTGTACACAGAAAACCCC
>NW_009948595.1:0-347 GCF_000696875.1 Nestor notabilis
CAGCAGAGCTGAAGCTGAGGCTTGGTACCAGAGCAGGGTGAGTTGGGATGTAGTAAAGGCTCCTGGAACAGTCTCTGCTGTTGGATGCCTCCCTTGTCCCAGAGCAGAGGAACCACCTGAGTTCTTGGTGTCACTGATGGGTTGCTTTGTCTCTGTGCCATCAGTATGAGGAACTGCAGAGCACCGCTGGAAGGCACGGGGACAGCCTCCGCAACACCAAGATTGAGATCCAAGAGCTGACCAGGAATGTGCAGAGGCTGCGGACTGAGATTGAGAACGTTAAGAAGCAGGTAGGGGCTCCTCAGCATTGTGGTGTGCCAGTGGACAGTGTGAGGGAAATGTGGCCA
>NW_009948596.1:0-348 GCF_000696875.1 Nestor notabilis
CCCAAGGGACCCAGGGATGCCCCATAGGACCCCAATGTCCCCACTGGACCCAGTTGTGCCCCCATTGGTCAGACCTGGAGCAGAAGGT
This sequence comes from Nestor notabilis, assembly GCF_000696875.1. NCBI lineage: Eukaryota > Metazoa > Chordata > Aves > Psittaciformes > Psittacidae > Nestor > Nestor notabilis. The sequence continues at coordinate 89 of NW_009948596.1, forward strand.
GGTACTTGAGCACCCGCTGCATCGGCACCATCAGCAGGTCCCGGAGGGAGAAGCGCCCGTTGTTGGCCCGTTGGGAGCACTCCTGGGGGTCACAGGGGACATGGGGGTCACAGGGGCCATGGGAGACATAGGGGGACCATGGGGAGTCAGAGGGATTGGGGGACCTGGGGGGTTTGGGGGTCACAGGGGGACTGGAGGAGTCTGTGGGGACATGAGGGATGGGAGGACATGGGGGGACCTGGGAGGGTTCTATGGGACAG
>NW_009948597.1:0-342 GCF_000696875.1 Nestor notabilis
TGCAGGCTTGTTTTATTGCAGTGGAGAAAGACACGTAAGGCAGAAGCTGTCAGGTTTGCCATCAGACCTTCTGGAGAGCTGTTCCTTCAGCCTTCTCCCACTTGGTGGCTGCTTTAGAGACAAGCAAGTTCCTTGTGGGGCAGTGGTGGAATCACACATCTGGACATGGGCAGGAGCAAGGAGGAGGAGGCAAAGTGTCATGGAGAGAGGGGAAGCAAGGTAAAAAAGAGAGGAGGCCTAAGGGTAAGGTGTCCCAGGAACTCTCGGCAATGTGGGGCTGGCTCTATCAGAACCCACGGGCGTCCCAGATACTCTGGCTGTAGCGGGGCAGAGCGCCAAGGC
>NW_009948598.1:0-346 GCF_000696875.1 Nestor notabilis
CCATGTTCAGAGAGTACATGAGAGAGTGGTGGCACTGCCTGATCTGCCAGGTCCCTGCAACCCCAAATGAACCCCTTGGCATTAAGGCAGCCTCACATTACCCCTCCCTCACCATACCCTGTGTGTGAACCCACTGCAGTCCCCTCGAAGTGGAGCAGCTCCGGTTGGGGTGGTGGCAAGGCCCAGAGCAGCCCATAGTTAGAGCAATCTCCTGGTTAGAGATGAGCACTAGACGTGGGGTGCTCTTAGCAGACGCCATGGGTGAGCTTTCTGCCTCACCTGAAGTGAGCAGTGATGTTTCTCTGCTGCCCTAGAGGAGGGGAAGGAGTGGAAGCAAGAGCAGAAG
>NW_009948599.1:0-340 GCF_000696875.1 Nestor notabilis
CCCAAGAGATCACTGTTAGCGGTACATAAACCCTCACTCCAAAATTGTGATCTCTTAAATCTTATGAAAATCTTTCCTAGTATAAAGCCTACCTCATCTATTTTCTGACATTCTCCTCTTATTAAAGGTACTTACTATACAGTAAAACAACTGACTGGGAGCAAACACCATAACTAGTCAAACAGCCGACTTTTGTAGCAGTTGCATATTACATCTCAATAAATGTTACTCTTTAGTAGGTATATATGTAGATATATGTTCATAGATGCACAAGAACTGGAAGAAGTAATCTGTAACAGGTAGACCGAGGACTCTGCAGTAGAATCCACCCTAGATCCAT
>NW_009948600.1:0-348 GCF_000696875.1 Nestor notabilis
CCAGCTGCAGGACCCAGCACTTTGCCTTGTTAAATTCCCACCGCCTTTCCTGGTGTTTCAGCTGCTCTAGTCATGCAAGTTGCTGAAAACGGCATCATTAAAACGTTATTGTGTGGTCCAGAAGGGAAGAGCCCTGCACGAGAGTGAGCAGAAACCCGTTGTGTGCATCTGTGCAAGTCAGTCTCTTTCTCTCTTTTTGATTGACTGTGCAATCTCGGTACTTATTTTCTTGCATGAAGTGCTTTGAAATCCACACACAACGGGCATCATGGAAATATAATTGCGTAAGAATAACTAATGCCATGTTCAGGCGGCTTGAGCTACCCACCACCACAGGCCACATGCACC
>NW_009948601.1:0-348 GCF_000696875.1 Nestor notabilis
TACAAAACTGTAAAAATTTGACAGGGGGAGGAAAACAGTTCAGACAATGCATCTGTTCTGAGATGTTTCAAATAAGTTTATTAAACAATCATGTTTTACATGTCATCAGACCTAACCCCTGAAGTGCAAAAATGTTTCTGAGGTATTAAGACTGAAGGAAAACAGGCACAGTGTTGGTTGTAAAGGATACCACAGCACAGTGGACTTTGTGAACAACAGGCCTTTATCCAGCATTTGCAGGATCAGAGAAAATTGAGAACATGTTTGCATTTGTCCTTAGTCTGGAGAGACAAAAAGCCCTGATTCTTAGCCAGTTGCATCACATCAGTGAAAGTACAGATATGGTTA
>NW_009948602.1:0-348 GCF_000696875.1 Nestor notabilis
ATAGAGACATAGGAACCAGATAGAGACATAGAGAGACATACGGACCATATAGAGACACATAAGGACCAGAGAGATGCATAGGTACATATAGTGACCATAACCACAAATATGGACCATAAGGACACATAAGGACCATATAGAGACACATAGGGACACATACGGACACACAGAGACACATAAGGACCATAGGGACCATAGAGATCCATAGGGATCCATACAGACACATAGGGACATATAGTGACCATAGGAACGCACAGGGATACATAAGGACCATAGGGACCCATAGACACAGGGACACCCCATACACACCCAACAGCACCCCATAACCACCCAATACAACCTTATAGC
>NW_009948603.1:0-347 GCF_000696875.1 Nestor notabilis
GAAGGGTGAAATCCTACAGCATGATGTTACTTATGTTTACAACCATCTCGCTCTCCCACCTCCTCCAAATTATCATCAGGTCTTAACACGACTTCCTCTTATAACTGAAATCAAGTTCCTCCTTGTGTTTGGCCTAAAAAAATGGCCACAAAAATTAAAGTAACAAGACTCATCTTCTCTGTGGCTCATTGACTCAATATTTAAACTTGATTCTCTCAGGCAAGTGTCTCTCTTAGCACAATGAACAATATTAAAGCTGGTGTTTGGAGACAGCCAGCAATAACAAATGAACAACTATTACACAGGTTTTATAGTAGCACAAATTAACTTCAACTCTATCATGCCAG
>NW_009948604.1:0-346 GCF_000696875.1 Nestor notabilis
TGTTTCTGTCATTGCCACTCATCTCACCCAAAACAGGAATTAACCTTATTCACCCGATCTTGCATTGCTATGTTTCTTCAGTTCTTCATCCTATGCATCCTTCCTTCCATGTCTGCAATATCCCTCTCTGCTTCAACATCACCAGTCTGCCCTCATCTGGATGTTTAGCACCATCTGAGTTCCTACAAGAAGCTTTATAGAATCCTGACATATCAACTCACATCACGAAACATTATCAACACACAGAGATACCGTATCTCTAAGCAAGGCAGTTCCTACACTTCAATGATATATGTTAGACAAGGTGGTGGGGGGTGTGTGAAAGGGGTGTGTGTTGGTAGCTTTC
>NW_009948605.1:0-349 GCF_000696875.1 Nestor notabilis
ACTACCAAGGTTCTCCACTTTTGCCTGGGGGCTGGTGCATCTCTCCTAGAACATGACTGCACCATCCAGCTTGAGGAATGCAAAACTCAGCTCCCATTTTCATTGCCATTTCATTGGACTGCCTCTGGCAGGATGCAGTTCGTTTTCTTCAAAGCAGCCTGTTAAGTGCTATGTTTTGCATTTGTGCCAAAAACAGTCCCGACACACACCAGTGCTCTGGCTGTTGGTGGGCAGTGTTTACACAGCACCAAGGCTTTCTCTGTCTCTTACACACATCTCCGCTTTCCCCTGTGTGAACAGGCTGGGGATGGGCAAGAGGCTGTGAGGGGACACAGCTGGGACAGCTGAC
>NW_009948606.1:0-349 GCF_000696875.1 Nestor notabilis
CCCCCCCCAGTGCTCCCAGCGCTCCCCATTCCTCATCCCAGCGCTCCCCGTTCACTTCCACGCTGGTCCCAGTGCCTCCAGTCCCCATCCCAGGGGCACCCGTTCACTTCCAGACTGGTCCCAGTGCCCGCCCCAGTGCCTCTGTCCCTCCCATGACTGGTTCCAGCACCCTCATTCCGCATCCCAGTGTCTCCATTCACTTCCAGACTGCTCCCAGCATCCCAGTTCCGCTCCAAACCGATCCCAGCACCCGTCTCCCTCATCCCATGTCCCCCATTCACTTCACATCGCGAGGAACCTGCCGGGACACTATTGAGCACAGGGAATGGCCATGGGGACCCTGTCGGGA
>NW_009948607.1:0-345 GCF_000696875.1 Nestor notabilis
ATTTTGAGTGTGAATGTTAGGAGATGATAAATAAAATCTCAATGTCATCACTTTTAAAAATGAAGAGAACATTTCAGTAACAAAACACTTGCAGGGAAATACTGCTGGGAGTAAAAACTTTAGCTGAAATTTTAGACAGAGATAACAATAAAGAAGGTGAGAAGAATTCTTTTCTCCCTCACTTAAAATACCCTGTCCCATAGTTAAGTCATGCTATTGGAAGCTTGCAGGTATTGAGGACCGCGTTGTACTTGCATCTTTTCCTCCCGGAGTGAATTACTGTTTAAAAAGGGTCATTACCACCTTTTGTAGCTGTTCACAGAAAAGCAGTTCCATAAGCTTTTC
>NW_009948608.1:0-343 GCF_000696875.1 Nestor notabilis
ACCCAGCTCCTTCCACACTCATGGAAACACCTGCTCTTTGCTCCCTGGACTGCTGTCTTTTTTGGTCGTTTCTCAAGATGCAAAAGTACACGTGAGCACAGCAGCCAAACATGCGTGGCATTCAGTGGTGCTTACTGCATCTTTAAAAGTGCTATCACTGGCGTTAGGCCATTTTAATCTACTGCAGTTTTGCTTGCTTTAATTTTGTTGCTGTGTCCTTTGTTAGGCAATCCCCACTGCAAGCCCAAAATATGTCTGGATCTTTTCAATAAAGGAAAAGAAAGGGAATGTCAAAGGTATTTTCAACATCTTGATCCCAGATGCAGGAAGCCAAACAGGCAAA
>NW_009948609.1:0-350 GCF_000696875.1 Nestor notabilis
CCAGCTGTGTCAGGAAGTTATTTTCCACACAATCCAGGAATCTCCTAGACTGTTTCCTCTTCACTGTATTGTATCTCCAGAAAACATACGGCAAGCTGAAGTCTCCCATGAGAAAAAGGGTAAGTGACTGGGAGACTTGCCCCGGATACTTACAGACTATTTCATATGCCTCTTCATCCTCGTGGTCTATCGTAGAACCTCATCATGATATCTGCCTTGTTGACCTTCCCCTTGATTCTTACCCATAAAGATTCAACACTATAGTCACCGTCATAAAGCTCTAGACATTCAAAACATTCCCCAGCATACAGTGCTACCACACCACCTCTCCTTCCTTGCCTATCTCTTCT
>NW_009948610.1:0-350 GCF_000696875.1 Nestor notabilis
CCTTTAGGTATGGAAGGCTGCTATAAGGTCTATTCTGAATTTCTGAGAGCACCCTTCCTTTCTTACAAAACAAATCTCCCACTCACAGGAACTTATGTTTGGCAAAAAAGTAGATGAGAAATCACTTTTAGGAGAAGGGAGCTTTTTGCTTCTATTCTAGGAGCAGTAAAGAGCTCAGAGAACCCTATTCCCAGACCTGTGCCTTCTGCTGTAGTTCCTTCTGGTTCAGGAAGCCTTTCTGCAGGCAAATAAGCAAACAGCTTGGTCTTGGCCCACTGAACTCTATTTATGGGTAGCTACAGGGGTTTCTTACAATTACAGAAATATTAACACAGTGAAGCCTATTCAAA
>NW_009948611.1:0-350 GCF_000696875.1 Nestor notabilis
ATGACTTCAATTATATGAAAACTAAAGTTAATTTTGTGCTAAGTACCTACTTTCACTCAACAATGGAAACTACACTGATATATCCATAATGACAAGTAGATGGTAAGGGCTGGGAAATAAAATTCTAGTTCTGAATAATCTCACTTTCCTTTTTCTGTAATGTTCCACTGACAGCGTTTGCTATTTGATTCACTGGATAAGCAATAAATGCTCTAAACAAATGTACGTATTTGGACACAAGCAGGCTTCTGCACAAGTCCAACATTCATCTGGTGTACATTACTTAATCCAACTCCTATCAATGTGAATGATTTTTAGTAAGTAATGTTTGAAAAGCCCTTGGAGATTCT
>NW_009948612.1:0-350 GCF_000696875.1 Nestor notabilis
GTCACTCACAGCATAAGAGTGAGCAAACTTGGCATGCCACACATGTCCATGCCCCTCAGAAAAAGCTGAGAATACAACCTCCTGCCAAGTGAAGAGAGTAAGTCAGGCCCAGTCTTGCCCAGTCCTTTCACATGCCTTTTGGCTATTAAAATACAAATAACTGAGCCCACACTTTAGTGTAAATGAAGTGGAACACTATACTGACATTCTTCTACAGACCTGTTTTTTAAAACCATGGTATTTTCCTTTAAAACAATCTTTAGAGCTCACTCTAAAAATTCTGGCTCTCCTTTTAATTTACTGCTTTATCTGCAATTCATATTGTATTTTCCAGTGTGAAAGAACATTGG
>NW_009948613.1:0-350 GCF_000696875.1 Nestor notabilis
GAGCTCTTGCCTGCCAGGTGGAAACAGGGAGGCAGATGAAAGGGCAGTAACCAGGGAGAGAAGAAAGGCTTTGAGAGATGCTGGGAAGTGAAACCAAGAAGCATAAACCCATAAACCCCACGAAAACTGCTTTGATCTTTCCTCAGCTTTTATCTCGGTTGTGGCTATCCACCCTTGCTAACTCAGCTAAAACTCCGTCGGAGTAACGGCTCTCTGCGCAGCGCTCTCCAGTTTTGTGGAATGAATTTACAAGCCTACAGATGGCAAATGAGCGAGTACTTTCCCTGCTCTCCTCCCACTTCTCCTTCCCGGGAACACCGTATCCATATCCAAGTCTGCACTGACCTCTA
>NW_009948614.1:0-350 GCF_000696875.1 Nestor notabilis
GGAGGGAAGGAGCTGTTCAAGTTTTGCATGGAAAATCTTATGCACCACAGCGTCAATTCCAAAAAGCTTTGGGAAAACAATGGAATGGCACATTTCATAGCTCTGCTTAGCCTACCTGCAGGAGGGCATAGTCTGTCACTAAAACTGTGTCAGCTGTACACCTCTCACTGTATTGTAGCCTGGTTTCCCATAATTGGAGTGAGGTCTTTCAGTCACGTCACCTCTCCTCAGTCAGACAGAAGTTAATAGCTTTTGAACAAAATTGTCCACTTGCTGATAAACTGAAAGGCAAAAGGCAAGGAAGAAGTCTGTCCTTGAAAATGGTCCCTGTACAGCAGTCTGACCATTCC
>NW_009948615.1:0-344 GCF_000696875.1 Nestor notabilis
GCCCAAGGCGACATAGCCAAATAAGATTATAGATAAACTTTAAAAATATTACAACAGGTATTCTGTTTTTCTTTTTTGCTGTATACATTTATATGCTTATTTATGTATACAGCCTGGGTTATTTCAACACAAGAATTGTGCTTTGCACTAGAAACACAAGTATTACTCTGGTCTACATGGGCTATCTCACCTCAAGGATCATCACTTCCTCAGAGCACCTAAAACAATTTTAACAATTTACTGAATGTCTTACAAGTGCATCCAGGTAGTTTTCACTGCACTTGCTAAACAGAAGGAATAATTCACCTTTAATAAAGATTTGCCATCAGACATAAAATAAGCAT
>NW_009948616.1:0-344 GCF_000696875.1 Nestor notabilis
CCAGCTATTTCTTACCGAGGAAAACTAAGATACAGCCCTAACCAGAATTTTCTCAGTTTTCATTTAAGTTTTGGTCTGAAAATCATCTGCTTATTGTAGCACCAGTAGAATATCTGTAAATAAAACAACAACAGTAACAGTAACAATTATAATATCTATACTTACAGGTTTACTACAATCAAACCACACAGAGATGCTTATTCACTCCCGGTGTGACGAGGAAGATAATTTCAATGGTAAAAGTAAGGAAACTCATCGGTTGAGATGAAGACAATTTAATAGGAAAAGAAAAAGCTACATGTGCAAGTAAAAAAAAATAAGGAATTCACTCGCTACTTTCTATC
>NW_009948617.1:0-350 GCF_000696875.1 Nestor notabilis
AGTGTGTGCAGGAGGAGGATGCCAGCACCTCGCCTGCCCGTGCCCAGGTCCGGACGAGGGAGATGGATGACGAGTCTGCAGAGATGGTAGGAGAGAGCCGGGGCATTGCTGCGCGTGTGTGTCTGGGCAATGGGGAATGGAAGAGGCCTCACGTCCCCTCTCTTCACCTCTCCTCACTGAAGTTCTCTCCTTGTCTTCCAGGAGATGGCCAAGCACACCTCTGGCCACAGGCTCCTGCTGGCACTCTCGTTGTCCTCCCTCATCACATTTACTCTCTTGGTGCTGTGCTGCTTCAAGGTAAGCCAAGGACTCGTTTGGCAGAGCGCTGCCAGCCAAGCCCTGGGGCTGGA
>NW_009948618.1:0-351 GCF_000696875.1 Nestor notabilis
AAGCTCCCTTCATCCCAACCCATTCCATGGTTCTAGGAAGGGGAGAACGGTGCCAAACACGTGGCTCCATCTGCCCCCCCTGCTCGGTGGTGCTGGGGGGTCCCTTACCAGGGGGCTGGGGTCTGCCTGGGAGAAGATGTAGCGCAGGAAGACCCCCAGATGCGCCGGCCGGGATTTGAGCTTGCCCAGATCCTGGAAGAGGGAGTCGCACTGGGAGCAGAGGAGACAGAGCCAGTTAGGAAGCAAAGGAATTACCTGCGCTGGATCAGGCCGGGCCCACAGCTCAGCACTGGGCTTGAACCTCCCACCTCCCACCCAAGCACCCACCTCCCTTGGACCAGCCTGGCTGGG
>NW_009948619.1:0-345 GCF_000696875.1 Nestor notabilis
GAGAGACTTTGTAACTTGCTAAGAAGCCGACTCATACTGATGTGAAGTTAATTCTCTCTGGCTCGTATTTCCATTCGGTGCAAAGAATAAGAGTGGCACGTGAATGCAGGGTCGATATTATAACTTGTATCTCTGGGCTAAGTGTCAGTAATGTTGCCCTTAAATGCAGGATTTATCAAAATTGCTCCTACAATTCACACTTCAAGGTGTTCCCTTATGGGAACCGTTGCTGTCTAGGGAATGCGATTTATGGAACTGTGGGAGAAGAAAGTAATTCTTGTGTAATTTTGACTTGAGTTTCCACATTGCTGTTGCGAGAGTGTTGGAAATCACCTCTTCTGTGAG
>NW_009948620.1:0-351 GCF_000696875.1 Nestor notabilis
CCACAGCTACGGTCATTACAGCACCGACAGAACACAGATCCAGGAGAAGAATCCTCCCTAAAATGCCAGTGGGGCTGTCACGGATCAAACGACAGCTCAGTTCCCTTCTGCCCCTTGTGAGCCCCCTCCTGATGCCCTCCCTTCGGCAGTGAAGGAACGAGAGCATCCACTGAGCACCACGCCAGGGCTGAACATCTGGCCTGGAAAGTGACTCTGGCTTCTTGTCTCCCTGTCAATGCCCCAGCAGAAGCGGAGGCTCCCTCAGCACGGATGCTACAGCCACATGGAAGCAGCTTTCCAAGGCCAACAGAAGCCCCCAGCAGCAGATGGGGAGCAAGACAAGAGAAACCT
>NW_009948621.1:0-343 GCF_000696875.1 Nestor notabilis
GCCCCGTCCCCCCTGTCCCCGGCAGTTTGCCCAAGTGGTAACGAGCTGTCAGTTCCTTCTATCTTTGAGTTGTTTTCAGAAACATAAAAAGGATCTCTTGACCATCACAATGATCCATACTCCTTTCTGGTTCAAAGACACATGAAAAGTAGCTTGAGATGAAGTTTACACATATTGAAGTCTTTAAAAAAACCCAAACATGTTAAAACCCCATTTCTAGTGTATAGCTTTTGCATCAGGTTCCAGAGAGGGACTTTGGTTCATTCAATCTGTTGAATCGAAGAATCAGCTAGGTTGGAAAAGATCTTTAAGGTCAAGTCATAGAATCATAGAATAGTTAGGG
>NW_009948622.1:0-347 GCF_000696875.1 Nestor notabilis
ATATTTCATTTTGTACTTCCTTGTCTCACCGTATCCCTTGCTGAGGTCAGGATGCCATACTGTGGCCGTGGCTCCATGTCACCCTGCCATGGGCGTGATCCCCCATACCATGGCTGTGCCCCCCCCATGACGCCGTGCTGTGGCGGTGTCCCCATGTCACGTCGCTATCCCCATGAAGCCATTCTTGGCCTGTTGCCGTCCCAGGGGTCAGAGGTGCCCCTCGGTTGGCACATCCTGCTGGACGGGACGCGTCAGTGCTCACCTGCAGCAGGTATTGTGCAAGGACGGGTGTGAGCGCTCGCCCCTGCACTTGAATAGTGGGTGTAGACCAAGAGCAGCACCTCATT
>NW_009948623.1:0-345 GCF_000696875.1 Nestor notabilis
TTTTTAGGGCATCCAGAAGCACCTGGAGGTACCCAAAGCAAGGTACAAGCACATCTCAGATGCATTTTCCTCTTTCAGGCCTGATGCTAATTGATGTTGATATGCATGTTCTTCTTTGAAAGAACAAAGTCCTTTTCTCTGTCAGTCAACTGGCCTTAAGAGTTTGTATTGTCAGCAGTAGTACTTCTCTCTCATAGTAAACTTCAGTTCTGATGCTGAACATCAACACATGGCCCGCTCCCAGTGGGTGAGCAATTCTACAACTACATTATTGCATTACATACAACTGCATTAGATTTTTTTCCTCAAGTACGTAGTACCTGCTTTTGATAGGCTTTGTATTTA
>NW_009948624.1:0-350 GCF_000696875.1 Nestor notabilis
GTCAGCGCTGCTCCGGGGCACAAGGACAGCCCAAAGTCACGGGTGAACCGCCTTGTCCCACATCCAGCGCTTCAGGGAAGCTCCACTCGGGGAAGGGGAACTCAAACCCGTCCTCTTCTCCTTCTTTTTAGCATATTAGGACTAATGGAGTATCTTTAGGCACAAGCCAAGGACCGAAGCTGGTGTGTTTGGGCTTGTGCTCACCGTTCCCGTCTCATTTGAAGGGCAGGAACTAATATCCAGCACATTGGGATGGTTGGAAGGAAAAGAGGTTTGTTGATATCAAAGGGGATGTGATGAGCCAAGCAGGAGGGATGCAGATCATAGAATCATGGAATCAACCAGGTTGG
>NW_009948625.1:0-352 GCF_000696875.1 Nestor notabilis
TTAAACAAGAAAAATGTTTAAGCATTATTAAGGCTCAAAATCATATCCTCAAAAGCAGGGTTATATTTTGGGGTGCATGTATTATGAAATAGTGTTGAATTGTATGATCAAATACTGGGTTTTGCACTGAATTCACGGAGTACACCTTTTTTGAAGGCTGATTTGGAGCCTTCAAAGGAGGATATAAGTAGAGTTTAGGAGATTCCTTCCCAAACCTGTCAGACATGTGGACTAGACAGCTGAATGCTCTTCCAAGGACCTGGATTTTATCCTCTTGTCTCCACCATACAGTCCCATTTCATATTGAACAGGTGACTGAAAACAAGCTGTTTGCAGGTGAACAATCCTTGCT
>NW_009948626.1:0-352 GCF_000696875.1 Nestor notabilis
CAGCAGTGGAATTTATGCTAAAGGCTTTTTATAAAACCTCTGTTGAGACAAAGCAGTCACCAAGGACTATTAGCAAAGCAAGTCAGAGGGGAAACGAATTGCAGAAATGTGGGGGGTATGAAAGAAAAAACATGATATTTAAAAATGTGGAAATCAGTTCATCAGCAACTAAGCAGAATTACAGTATTTAGAGGTTTAACGTGAGTGCGTAGAAGAAGAGTCCAACTTTTCCTGTCCCCACCTCAACGTCCCCTTGATTTTCAAGTTGTTTTCCCGTATTTGCTTTCTGTTCTTTTACGTGTCTTTTCTACATTGATTTCTACAGCCTAAGTACACCCATACATGTGTGTGG
>NW_009948627.1:0-347 GCF_000696875.1 Nestor notabilis
CCCTGGGAAGTACAGGCCAATCAGCCTCACCTTAATCCCTGGAAGGGTGATGGAACGGCTCCTACCAGAGGCCATCTGTAAGCATGTGGAAGGCAAGAAGGTGGTCAGGAGTAGTTAGCATGGATTCACCGGAGGGAAATGATGCTTAACCAACCTGACTACTTTCTACAACAGGACAACTGGCTGAATAGAGTAGGGAAGAGCAATGAATGTTGTCTACCTGTACTTCAGCAAGGCTTTCAATACTGTCTCCCATAACATCCTTACAGACAAGCTTAGGAAGTGCTGACTGGATGAGTGAATGGTGAGGTGCATTAAGAACTGGCTCAATGGCAGGTCTTAGAGGG
>NW_009948628.1:0-346 GCF_000696875.1 Nestor notabilis
TGGGTTTTTGTTGTGGGTTTTTTTTTTTTTTGTTTCCATTCATATTTGTTTCCTTCTGTTCTTTAGGCTCTACTTCTATATTCTTTTCCCAGGTTAGTTGGCCTATTGATGTTTATCAACATACAAAATTTCAGGGACATCAGTAGTGGGCACTGCAGACATTATGCAATTCACAGCCTAGTAGAGTGAGAAAGATAAATGTTTTGTAGACAACTTAAAAATTCTCATGGTACTGCAGATCAGGAACCATCCCCAAATTACATTTTGCAATATTCCATTCTCAGGTCTGTTCAGTAAAATCTTCAGCTCCCCTTTGTGCTTAAAGGTGTTGGAGCAGCCAATGTAC
>NW_009948629.1:0-352 GCF_000696875.1 Nestor notabilis
TTAATATATACTTTTTTATATATATATATCCCCATTGCCATCATGACTGTGGTGGCATGTATGTCTCAGATTAAATAATTTAAAGCACTCGTCTTGAGGGGGTGAAAGTCTTTTCTTTAATGGGAAAATCTGTGAATTAATGTCTTCAAGCAAGAAAAAATGTGGTGTTCTCAGATGAGCTCAAAATGCAGAGGTACCACTTTGTGTGTGTCTAATTTAAAACCATCCTTTTTTTCTGTGTAAAGGAGTTTTAGTAGCTTTAACAGCTAGCAAGAAAAGAATTAAAATCTTTGCAAAATCTTAGCAAGAAAATGCACTTCATTAGCTCAGTGGGATAGAAAAGGTTACTTAA
>NW_009948630.1:0-352 GCF_000696875.1 Nestor notabilis
CAGCCAGTTCCTGCAACTCTTGGGAGTGGTGGTACCTATGACAAGCATGGAAGAGGTCATATATAAGTATTTAAAGAATAGAAGTATGTAAAAAAGTTCTATAAGTATATAATAATTTATCAGAAGCCCATTGAAATCAATGAAAACTCTGATTTATATCAGACTTGTAGGACAGTTCCTTTTAGCGAATGCAATCCTTTTCTTCTTGTTTCTTCCCCCACTCCCTCCTCCCTCCAAGACCCCTTTGGTATTCAAGCCACTGGCAGCAAAAAATCTCTTTGAATCGCATGCAGATGCAGTATTGTCACAGAGCAGCGCTGTGTGCTCATCTGCAAGGAGCGGTGGTGAAAGC
>NW_009948631.1:0-352 GCF_000696875.1 Nestor notabilis
ACCTCAAAGAAGCAGTAACTTAAATAATCACTAATTAACATCCTAACATCACCCAGCTGTATCCATAATGCATTAAATATTCAAACACAAGGTAGTAAAATTCTGTTTTCTAAATGAATGTACTTTTTTTCATGTTTAAGTCCTTTAGTGTACAGCTGCCATATTACCCACCATTTGTCCTTTCAGTTTTATGTCTATTCTGTTCTGTTCTATAATATTTTGATTCTATGCAGAGCCCATACTGGTAAGCATGTATGTTTGATATAGCTTATCTCCAATGGGACAGACCCCACTATTCCAAACACACAGGGTTTTCTATGTATCCAGATTTAAAAGTCCCATTCAAGGCAGC
>NW_009948632.1:0-343 GCF_000696875.1 Nestor notabilis
CCCCCACTCTGTGTGTACCTGGATGTAGAAATATGCCTTAAAAATGAAACGTTAAAACCTGTTCTTTCTGTGATAGTGAAAGACACCTTGCTAACCCAGGTCAGATAGAACCAAGGATCATTCTTCAGCTACTTGTTCAGCAGATGATAGGTACTTTTATTTGGAAGATCAGTGTGTTTGTATCTATGTTAGTAGTAGCTCTTCTACTTCGTTACCAATGAAGAGCTTTGAGCTTTTGTTGCTATTATTGGACACTCCAAATTACTCTGCCTTGAAGGGAATGAATGTTGTCTTTGTACCTAGTTCTACTAATGTGTTTTAAAATAAGAGGGGAAAAAAGACT
>NW_009948633.1:0-352 GCF_000696875.1 Nestor notabilis
GGCCAGCCAGCCACTACAGAGCCTTCTATGAGAGCCGCCTTCTGCCAGTCCATTACCTGCAGTACATGATGGATGAATGGTGCTCCCCATACTCCTCCTGGCTCAGAACGATGAAAGGCTGCTCCTGCCGGATGCTCACAGTCTCTGCATTGCTGGCAGGCATTTTGGCTGAAGACTCCGTTTGCTCTGCATGCAGCTCTGAGCACAGCTCTGTCTCAGCTGTGCTAGTATCTGTTTTCTTCTCAGCACTTTGGCCCTGACGGAAGAAATCCTGTGTGAAATACAAGGAAGCAGCAGCTCCACATCAAGCTCTTCACCCACAACAGCCTGCTTGGGGGGGGGGGGGGGGAAA
>NW_009948634.1:0-353 GCF_000696875.1 Nestor notabilis
TTTTGCAACATAGAGATGTTTCAAGATGCATGGGGATGAGTGATTGCTGTCATCCATAACCCTGCAATGCCAGCACACACAGCTTTCCACACAGGTTATCAGTGAAATCAAATACCAACCGCTACTACCAGTGACACCGTAAGCAGATGGTGTTGTTTGTCGTTTCATCTACTTTCCAGACAGCCCTCCACAGAAGCACTGGAGCCAGAAGGAACCCTCTCTGCAGCCCTTTGTTCCACACCCCTGCAGAACAAGCATCTTTGCCCATGTTAAAGCCATACCAAACAGTAAGTGCTATGATGGTGCCATCACCACCTGATTCAGCAGTCTGTTCCTGTGCCCAGTGTTGGGTT
>NW_009948635.1:0-351 GCF_000696875.1 Nestor notabilis
CGGAGGGCCGAGGCAACGGTTCTTCCTTCTCCTGCCGGGAGAAAGGGCAGGGGGGAAAAGGCAGTTCTGCCTTGGGTCTGGACCAGGGGAAGAGGGGCAGGGAGCACTCAGGGAAGACATCGGGCAGGTTCCAGTCCCAACCCTGCTGGTGGTGGAAAAGATGAAGAACAGGAACCTCCCTGCACCAGAGGGAATGCTCACAGGAGCGAGAGCATCACCTCCACTTTGGAAGGGGCATCACAGGTCACCTGTTCTTCCTCGTTTCCTCTGGACAGGCACACACCACAGCTGAACCCAAAATGTCCACAGGCTGCTGGGGCTGTTCAGTGGGCAGCTGTGAGTACAGTGAGG
>NW_009948636.1:0-353 GCF_000696875.1 Nestor notabilis
CTCCATCTGCGCGCTTCCCCTCTGCCCAGTGCACTCCGGTGTCCCAGAGCTCAGTTACAGAGTGCAAATGTACAGCTGCTGTTCCTGAGCCCATAGAGCCAGCACAGAAAGCTATTGCTGAGCATCCCCTACACCTGGAGACCTTGGGGTCCGTGCCACCAACACGGCAATGGGTCCTTGTTTGGGTCCTTGTTTGCCATCTAAAACACCATCTGAATACTGCCCTCTGCTGAATGCACTGGTGTCCTGGACTATGGCTCTAGAGTGCAAATCTCCATCACCAGCTCCCATGCCCAGTGTGCCAGGACAGAAAGCTGGTGATGGGCATCAGCTACACAGGGAGACCTCTGGAA
>NW_009948637.1:0-354 GCF_000696875.1 Nestor notabilis
CATTTCCTCCTGGCCTTGGGGCTCTGCCCCTCCAAGGATGGAGCTGGTAGAGCCAAACCCACCTTCAGTGCCTGGTCCTGCTGCTTGAATTCCTCATCCTCATCCGAGTCACACTCAGGGAACTGGTAGAGTCGGATGCCATAGTGGTCAATGTCCTCACGGATCTGGAGGCAGACAGCCCTGCTGAGGGCGGGGCTCTGGCCCATGCAGATACAAGAGCCTGTTCTCCCCAGACCCTTCCAGCCCTCAGCTGAGCACCAGGGAGATGTGTCCTTGGGGGCCATGTGGGCAACAGAGTTCTCTACAATGCTGCGAGCAGGGAGGATCCTCCATGGCAAATTCTGGGCATGGGAT
>NW_009948638.1:0-342 GCF_000696875.1 Nestor notabilis
AGAAGGCGGTGAGAGCTTCTGCCCGGGAACACCTGCACCCCAGGATGGGACTGCACTTGCCATGAGCTGCAAAGGGAGATCACGGGCTGTTCTGACCCGAGCTCTCTCCACATTTCCACGGCAGAGCTTGTGAGACACTCCTCTCTGTCCTCTTGCAGGCCCATGTGAAGAACCCTTTTGCCATGAGGTGGCTGGGACCTGCGAGCTGGGGATGGCAGTCTCAAGAGACCTCTGCCCTGCACATCTGTGCAATGAACCACTGGGGCTGCGTGGGGCGCTCTATCGGGGTGGTGGCAGAACGGGGGACTTGGCCTTGCTGTCCTTGCCCTTGGACACATGGCA
>NW_009948639.1:0-351 GCF_000696875.1 Nestor notabilis
TTTTTTTTTGTCTGCTGCAATTTAAATTTGTGTTATATCCCATTCACATACGAGTTAGAAAAAAGCTAGGCAGATATATCAGAACAGAGGAACTGAGAAGAAACACACTTTACCAAATCATTTTGATGAATAGCAGCAGTGAAAATTGGTTCAGACTATGCATTATACAGTCTCCAGATAAGAAGAAAACGTGGAAGTGTAGATTCTGTATAAAACACCCAAAGTGAAATAACAGCCCTAACAGTGTTGATTTTATCTGCAAAAGAAAGCTAGACACAATCAACAGACAAAGAGATTTACTTTTTATTAGATTCTTCCAATTACAAACTTAAGTACTGTGAATTTTTTTTT
>NW_009948640.1:0-354 GCF_000696875.1 Nestor notabilis
GAGGAAGCCGAGGGCAGGCAGGGGAGCATCGCCCACCCCATGGAGCCCGGTGCCATTCACCCGATGGGCGTCTCTTCCTCTGCAGTACTCCCCCCTGCTGAAGAAACTCTACTGCCAGATCGCGAAGACATGTCCCATCCAGATCAAGGTGTCCACGCCGCCGCCGCCGGGCACCATCATCCGGGCCATGCCCGTCTACAAGAAGGCAGAACATGTCACCGAGGTGGTGAAGCGCTGCCCCAACCACGAGCTCGGCCGTGACTTCAATGATGGTGAGTGTGGTTCTGCCGCTGCTCCGGCACCGGGGCTGCACGTCCCCTGACTCGGAGCTTTGCCTTGCAGGCCAGGCGGCCC
>NW_009948641.1:0-352 GCF_000696875.1 Nestor notabilis
TTTGTCCAGCTGTGTCCAGCCAACACCTGCCTGGCCCCATCCTCACCACTGCCGCTGCTCCCGCTCCACTGCAGGGCAGTACCAGCTGTTCCAGTCAGCACCAGCTGTTCCAGGCAGCGTGGAAGCGCTTCCCATGCTGGCAGCAGAGGGAAGAGGTGGCTTGGTCTCACATAGCTCTTTGTCTGTCCCTTGCCTGTGCAAAGACCACCTGAAGTACTGGAGGGAGTCCGGGTGACCCAGCTGCCCTCCATCAGGCTCACACTGAAGGAGTGAGTGGCCGCCACACTGTGATTGTCCCTTCTGCCTCTGCTCTGCCCCCACGGCTGCCCCAGCCCAGCATCAGCTGCATCGC
>NW_009948642.1:0-354 GCF_000696875.1 Nestor notabilis
TCAAGGCTACTTTGGTTGGTTTAAATTACAACAATTATCTGGCAAATACGACTCCTCCCAGGCATCAAATTACTTACCACAGTGCCCAAAAGCATTTCTCCATGCAGAACAAGGCCCTAATTTTCACTTGCTAACACCAAAACTCAAGGCTCCCTACAGGCATTCGAGACTCACAGCAGGAAAAAAGCAGGAAACCATTAAAGGCACAGGAGCAATTAGCTCAGATCTAAGTAAAATCCCAGACGATAGTCCCTCCTGCTTCCTTGTGTTCCACATCACCTTTATTGTGTGCACTTGCTGTAGACAGCAAGACATCATCTACACAAAGATGGCCATTCCCTGCCCCTCGAGTGT
>NW_009948643.1:0-346 GCF_000696875.1 Nestor notabilis
CCTCCACATTCCTCCAGCGTTGCAGCATGTTTTCTCCAGTGTTTCCTCCATTGTCTAATGCTCCTTGGAGCACTTTTGGCCCCATCTGCCCCTTACTGCTTCTGTAGGATCTCTTCCGACCATTCCCTTTGTCACCAACCCTCAGTGTGCCGACCCGGCTCTGCAAAGGAACAGCAGGAGGTCTTCCTACAGCCCCCTGCTTTGAAACCGACTTTGCCGGCCTTTTCCTGCCCTTCCTCACACAGCAGCTCACAAAATAGCCCGTGTTGCCAAATGCCTCCAAATGCACCCAGATGTGGCAGTAGAGATGGGGTCACCCAAACCCCCTTCCACCACGGTACCCTCA
>NW_009948644.1:0-352 GCF_000696875.1 Nestor notabilis
TGGGATGCTCTGAAGCTGTGATTTGTGACTGTTGGGTGCTGTCTCCTCAGACCTGGATTACCTGGTGCCCAAGGCTGGCTTCTTCTGTCAGATCTGCTCGTTGTTCTACGCAGATGAACCCTCTGTGAAAAACCACTGCAAGACACCCCTTCACAGGCAGAACCTGGAGGTAAAGCTGGAGCTGCCGGGACGCAGCCGGATGGGAGGGGTCTGGTTCTTAACAGGTTGGCTTTAACGAGGGCTAGAACATCCCAGTGGCAAAGGGAGCTCGTGTTACTGCTTCTGGGGTTTTTAGCTTTGAACTCGGACACAGACATTGTTAAGTAACGAGCAGGAGCAAGGCAAGGGCAGG
>NW_009948645.1:0-315 GCF_000696875.1 Nestor notabilis
GAAGAAATTCTTCCTTATATCTAATCTAAACATATCCACTTTCAGTTTAAATCCAAGCAGAAGTTCTGAAACTGAAAGCTGATCAGCTGCAGTTGTCTTAAATTTAACAAAAATAACATTTAAGAACCTGGCAAAATATCATACATATGACATGATACAGAGGGGTTAACAGAATGTATCACATTTAATCTCTAGTTTTCATATAATGATATACAATGATAAAACTAGAACACAAATTCTATTACACAAATGTCATATACGTAGCTGAAATAAAAACCAGTTACTTGATAGATGATCTTAAGGTCCTTTCCAACC
>NW_009948646.1:0-355 GCF_000696875.1 Nestor notabilis
ACCCAAAGACCCCCCCCATAGCACCCCATAACCTTTGGGTGCACCCCAGAGCGCCCCCAGCCCCATTGATGCACCCCAAAGACCTCGCTGTCCCCCCCGCCCCAAGGTATTAGTTCATCCCCTTACCTGGAGGCTCCCCTATGGGGGGCTATGGGGATGTCCTGACCCCAGGTCCCCTATATGTGTGTTGGGGTCCCTATGGGCGCTATGGGGTAGTTTGGGGTCCCTATGGGGTGTTTGGGGTCCCTATGGGGTGTTTGGGGTCACTATGGGGTGTTTGGGGTCACTATAGGTACTTTGGGTTTCTATGGGAGCTGTGGGTCCCTATGGGTCTCTATGGGTACTGTGGGGCACT
>NW_009948647.1:0-347 GCF_000696875.1 Nestor notabilis
AAAAGCTAAGAATGGTAGGACATCACTCTCTCATTTTGCAGAAGAATATGAAAAGCAGTAGTAGATTAGCTGCTGCTCTGAAAACATGTGGTTGCTTTTGCTCATGCTTCTGCAAAGGGGTAGAAATGCAGGCAGCTTATGACCCACAAGAACAGCCTCCTCCCGCCTCCCCAGCTTCAGTACCCCTAAATGGAATTAGGCTATGAAATTCTTTCCCCATTTCTCCCTCCAATGGGCCAATTCAGGTGTGATACCCAGAAACACTTCCTATCAGACTAACTACTGCTGAAGAAAAAAACCCCACACACCCAAGCCTGCTACGGTGCCTGGTGGAACTAAACCTGGGC
>NW_009948648.1:0-346 GCF_000696875.1 Nestor notabilis
ATCATGAACCCTGTGTTAGAATTGTGAGTGTTAACCACATCTTCAACTGAAAATAACCACTGGTTTTACCAGCAATTTCACTGAAATCTGCTAGACTACTGTTAAAAGATTTTGATAATCCTGTCCTTAACATACGAATTTTAATTGGCTCATTTTTATAGATCAAAGATTGAGGGGGAAAAAAAGAGTAATAGCATGACATTTTAATTATTCCCAAATATAGAATTCTGACAAAGTATCACCTCTAAAGATTCACTTTGGCACAAGCATGACAAACAAATTTGGTAAGACAACATTGTATATTTAAAAGGCAAGCTACAAAATGGTAATCATAGAATAGTCAGGG
>NW_009948649.1:0-355 GCF_000696875.1 Nestor notabilis
TCAGTACGTGGTCCTGACCACTGCCAGAGCACAAGCACCGAGCCCAACATGAGCACATGGCTCTGGCCACCACGGCATGGACAGGGAAACCACCAGCACCGAGTTCTACAACTGGTCCCTGGCACAATCCCGTTACCCAGCCCCAGGTTCACTGGGAGAGGAGCAGGGGTGAACCTCACCTCTCCAAAACGGGCACCGCTCTTGTCCTTGCTGGTGTCCTGCCATCAGCAAGCACCGCCTGGTCACACAAACCCACGTCTCCACCGCCCTGCCCGGCACCCTGCCCGCTGCCGCCCCGCACACTCAACACATGGCACCATGTGCAAACCCAAACATACGAGTAGTTACCAAAGAA
>NW_009948650.1:0-347 GCF_000696875.1 Nestor notabilis
GATGACTACAGAGCAGTATAAACTTGACCTCATATCTCTGTTTGCTTGAGGATCTCTATTGTTGCTGAATTCCAAAATTCAAAGCTGTTTTCACAATAGTGAATCAAACCCTCCATTGACTTGCCTGTTTAAATATCCCAAAGCTCGGTGATACTGTAAACTGTAAAATCTTTCCCCTTCCTTCCCCACAAAACCAGGTATTATACTGAAGAATTCTCTTGATTTGTTTTCTCAGCAGGATAGATTTTCTGCTTAGTAGCACAGATTTTACATGAAGTAATTCATGGTTTTCAAAAGATTAATTCTAGTGTTCCATATGTCCACACAAAGAAAAATGAATCAGACTC
>NW_009948651.1:0-351 GCF_000696875.1 Nestor notabilis
AATCCTCTTGGGGACCAAGTGTCAGCCCGTATTAAGAGGAAGGCCCAAAATCCACGCACTTTGATCACAGCCTGAACCCTTCCTGAACAGAGCGTTGGACGAACTGGCGCCCAGAGCAGCTGCCTTCTCAGCTCACCCATGCCGTGGATTTTAAAGTGTTTTCAGCATTAAGAAATGCAAAGGCTTTCCTGCTGTCGGCCTCATTAGTCACAGGCACGACCCTCCTATGCCCACTTGAGGCTCCTAGAAGGCCCCGGTAGATGGCACTGGTGGGCTGCTGCGCTCCAGCTTCAGCTGGGAAATGAGTTGCTGCCGGCTTGCTTCCTTCTCGTGTGTCCCGGTCCCTCCTCA
>NW_009948652.1:0-355 GCF_000696875.1 Nestor notabilis
TTTGTTAATGCAACTTAAACATTTTATTCCATAACTTGGATGAATTAAGACCAAGTGTTCATTTGCGGAGGTTCTTGGCAAAATGCATGTTTCATTTATTGACCCTGTGGGTAAGAGAACACCTATACCATGCTGTGGAGAAGTACCAGTGATTGTATCTGAGGTGTGTTGCTGAATGTTACTGGAGGTTTAATATATTTTGCTTTTCAAAGGACCGAGTAGGAGGAAGAGTTGCGACCTTCCGCAAAGGGAACTACGTTGCTGACCTCGGAGCAATGGTGGTAACAGGCCTTGGTGAGTGGGAAGGGAAACTGGGGGACAAGGTGTTACAGCTGTGAAACCTTTCACTATTTCC
>NW_009948653.1:0-355 GCF_000696875.1 Nestor notabilis
GTGTTGCCATCAGCTGAGAGATGACCCCCCATTTTTCCTTTCACAGCCTTCATTTCTTTCTTCATCACTGCCTCTCCCCGAGCCCCCATCGCCTTCACCTTTCTGTCGCCCTGTGCCAAGGCTCCCATCTCCCCACTGTCCCTGTTTAACTTTTCCCTCTCCTTTTCCTTCCACTCCTAAAGGACACAAGCAGACAAAGCCACACAGGCTGGAACGGAGTTGTTCCATGGTCAGAGAGACCAAGGTGAGCCTCTCCTGTCTCCCGCTGGGGCTCTGCTGCAGATTGCCTCCAACACTTCACGAGGAACATTTTCCATTACATTTCTCATTTCCAACCCTCAACCTTTCTGTCGTA
>NW_009948654.1:0-355 GCF_000696875.1 Nestor notabilis
TACTCCCATTTCCACTGAGGTGGGGTATAGGAGGACAGGAATGGGAAATCCCTGGGAACAGTGTGGGACAGTCGGGAAGAGTTGAAATAGGTTGAAGAAACAATTGAAGGGTTTTTATGTTGTTATCTCTAGGCTTATGTCGCGAGAAGCACTTGAAGCAGGTTTCTGCAGGCACCGATGCTCTGCCTGGTACATGGGCTTCTCTAGCCTTAAACCATGACAACCAGCCTCAGAGCAGAGCAGCGCTGGGCTTGCAACAGAGTGATTGTTCCTTTATCAGCATTATGCATAGAAGTATTTTGGATTTGGTTCAACAATGTGGTTAAATTCTATTTTGCTTTTTCGTGGTGGTGGT
>NW_009948655.1:0-356 GCF_000696875.1 Nestor notabilis
TCTTTGATACAGACAGACTCTCTGAGGCAGAGTCTGTGAGACAGACTCCCTGAAACAGACAGGCAGACACACACATACTCACTCAGACAGACAAGAGAGAGACTCTCTGAGACGAATTGTCTCAGACTCCCTCAGACAGACTCCCTCAGACAGACAGACTCTCAGACAGACTGAGTCTCTGAGGATCAGCTGGCAGAACAGGGACACCTAGCAATGTCTGGCTGGAGCTAGGAGGGCTTGGGACTTAGAACCAATTCCGCTGCCAGCTCAGCTCCAGCCGTGAGCTTGCCCTGCCACATGGAGCTGGCATGTCACTCCAGTTTGTATCAGAGACAAGATCTTTCCTTTGGAAGGCC
>NW_009948656.1:0-356 GCF_000696875.1 Nestor notabilis
CGCGCTGCAACGTGCCGCCACTCGCGTGCTCCAGACGTGACGCCAACGTTAACCCAGAGGCAAACCCGGGAGGAGGAGGCTGGTGAGAGGCAGCCTCCACCCGCGCTGCCGGGGACTTGCATCATCTTGAGAGGTCTGAATCCTCCCAGTGAAGCTGTTTGACAGCAGCTGCTGCAGAAATCAAATAGGGAAAATGAAATCTTCAGAACAATACACCCACAACCACCAGGGCAGAATTCCCATGAGGAAACCAGCACATGGAAGGAGTTGCCATGACTCCCCCAGCTGCTAGTTCTGCCTCTGCAGCTCTGTTCTGACACCCTTGTATGAGCTGACGCCGAGGGAAACACTTCCAA
>NW_009948657.1:0-351 GCF_000696875.1 Nestor notabilis
ACACTCGAGGGGCAGGGAATGGCCATCTTTGCGTAAATGATGTCTTGCTGTCTACAGCAAGTGGACACAACAAAGGTGATGTGGAACACGGGGAAGCAGGAGGGAATATCATCTGGGATTTTGCTTAGATCTGAGCTAATTGCTCATGTGCCTTTAATGGTTTCTGCTTTTTTCCCGCTGTGACAGTCTCGAATGCCTGTAGGGAGCCTCGAGTTTGGGTGTTAACAAGTGAAAATTAGGGCCTCCTTCTGCACGGAGAAATGCTTTTGGGCGCTGTGGTAATTTGATGCCTGGAAGGAGTCGTATTTGCCAGATAATCATTGTAATTTAAACCAACCAAAGTAGCCTTGA
>NW_009948658.1:0-355 GCF_000696875.1 Nestor notabilis
ATTTCCACAGCACAGTCCACAGTATCACCGAGGTCGGTGCAGTTCAGCATCTGAAACACCCAGGAGGAACTGGTGAGGTGTGGTGCTGGCTCCAACCTTCAGCTCAAGGCAAGGACGCTGGGGTGAGAGCAAGCTCAGACGGAGGTGGCAGGGACTGCAGAGAGCCCCCGTGACCCACAGCACACTGCACTGGTTGGTTGCCTGCTTCTCCACGGTACCAACCAAAGCCCACCTGCCACCCCAGCTCCCCCCGCAGCACAGCGCTGGGCACGAGACAGCCGAGCACCAGCGGCAGCTTGGGGCAGTGGCATCAGGCTCACCTCCGTGAACATGACCATGGCAACCATCTCCCATG
>NW_009948659.1:0-356 GCF_000696875.1 Nestor notabilis
CAGGAGGTGACACGGGCTGAGGAGGCCCCGCTCTACAACAAACTACCAAAGAATCTACCTGCTGGGGAAAACACTCTGGGTTATTCCTGCCTCGGGCCAAGGCAAACCCACTCCTGGGATTGTTTGTGATCAAGGACCTGGGTGCACTTGGTAGGAGACTGGGGGACGATGGGGAAGTCCGGTGTGTACCTCAAAGGGAATTTCATCTTGGGTGAGAATGGCCACTGACTAGAACTGTATGATGCTCTCTACACTGGATGTTATTAGTTCTGGACAAGAGCAGCCCTGATCGGATCCAAATAAGAATTGGCATCCAGCAATCCAACACCACACACCATCCATCTTTCCTGCCCAGA
>NW_009948660.1:0-356 GCF_000696875.1 Nestor notabilis
GAAGAATCACTAAATTAGTTCTTTCTCTCCACTCCTAAGCCACAGGATATGTCTTCTTTATAGATTTAAGAAACATGAAGATTGAATTCCCTATTCTGCAGAGACATAGGTCATTTATCAGTCCTAGGTAGGACTGAATGAAAAAGCCTGTCACATAAGTGTCACGGTACCACTCCGTGCCACACTGTTTCTCTTCCCTAGTCATATTCATCATCTTCTCTAGCACACAGTACAGAGCTGATGAAGTGGCAGCATATCCAGAATTTTCTTACAGTACAAATCACTTTGAAATGGTGTAAAAGTAATCTTGTATTTGGGATGTCCAGCCACATGTGTCTACTCCACTACTGGTGCCA
>NW_009948661.1:0-356 GCF_000696875.1 Nestor notabilis
TTACCTGGGAAACATGGGAAAGGGTGTAGGAGTCTAAAGATTTTGAAAAGAAACTGGCAGAGATTACAGTATCATTTTGTAAAGTAAATGCCTGTTCCAGTACTTGTAGATCAGACATCTGAGATGAGACACTGGGTTGCCAGACATGAGCTGTAACCAGTGCAAAAGTCTCTTAAAGTGACTGACTTCTGTTGATGTCTCTAAAAGCAGCAGTCGGCATCATGGCTCAGCTGAGCTGTTTTCACTGCTTACAGTGACCTGGAAGGCAGAGCAGTTTAGCTGTGGCCCAGACACAGTTTCTGAGCCTACTTGCACTCTTCCTGAGCACTAAAGATGTGTTGCATTCTCTGTTACAT
>NW_009948662.1:0-348 GCF_000696875.1 Nestor notabilis
AGAGCCACTTACTCACCCTGCCTCATCGGGACAGAGGGGCAGAATTGAAAGAGTAAAAGTGAGAAAGCTCGTGGTTGAGATAAAGACGTTTTAATGGGATGAAAAAGAAAGAAAATTGTAATGATGATGATGGTAATAATAAAAGAATTATAATATACAAAACAACTGATGCATCTGCAATTGCTCACCAGTTGCCAACCCACGTTTCAACAAGTTCCTGAGCAGCAGCCCCCAGCCAGCTTTCTCCTTAGTTTATATACTGAGCATGACATCATATAATACGGCCCCTTTGGCCAGATTGGGTCAGCCATCTGGGCTGTGTCCCCTCCTAGCCTTCTTGCTGGCAGG
>NW_009948663.1:0-357 GCF_000696875.1 Nestor notabilis
CAAACTGCAGGCTCCGCTCGTACTCACTCATAACCAACTGCTCTGCAACAGCACAACAAAACACCCTCAGGCACCTGCTGTGAACTCAAGACAAAGCTGCACAAGTGGAGCTGCTGGGAAGCAGGGGCTGGCGTGGCCACTAGTTTCTAGGAACTTTTCTTTCTTTGGATCAGGTTTTTTTACCTGATGAAATCAACCCATTTTTTCCCCTCTGCCTCAATCTCTGGTGACTCTCCAAGCAGCAATTTAGAAACGTTCTGAATTGACTTATACAGGTTCCTACAGCTCCCCAACACCTCAGCCCTGTTTCTATGGTCTCCTCTCTCGCCAGCTTCTCACAGACCTTAAAATGACACT
>NW_009948664.1:0-355 GCF_000696875.1 Nestor notabilis
GGGATGGAGCATTTACCACTTCTTTGGACAAACATGTCCAAGTTGGTCTGATGCCTCCTGTCTGGCATGTGCCTTCTATCTCGGATTTGAGCTCTTCATATTTCTAGTGTGCCCTCTGTGGAGAAAGGCAAAGATGCCTTTGAACTGGTTTTGTGTGTCCCTACTGGGTTTTTGACCAGTAAAGATTTAATTGAGGTGGGCTTCCTCTACTGCTCAAAACATGATGGCTGCCTTCCCCTGATAAATATTGGCTTGGCCAATACTGGTATTGGCAGCTTATCCTGTGACATGGAAGTCTACCCCTCATTTCCCTGTTGGATCCTGTTTGGCAGGACTTGGGGTAAAGATGTGTCCA
>NW_009948665.1:0-355 GCF_000696875.1 Nestor notabilis
AAAGCCATAACAGTT
Organism: Nestor notabilis; assembly: GCF_000696875.1. Lineage (NCBI taxonomy): Eukaryota > Metazoa > Chordata > Aves > Psittaciformes > Psittacidae > Nestor > Nestor notabilis. The sequence goes on from NW_009948665.1 coordinate 16, forward strand.
TGGAAGTGCCACTCTATCAGCTTGTAAAACCTTCCAGTGAAATGTTTGCATGTTTTGAGCCAGAAAAAATCAATTCCTTTTGTTTGCATCTCAATTTTGCCATATGACCTCATGCTCGGTATATGAAGCTGTGGGAAGAAGACAGAAGGGGGACGTTGGGAGAGAGGAGGGTTTGTGGTGTAGCCCCCGCTGTTCTGGAGATGGCTGAACAACCGCCTATAGTTGGGAAGTAGTGAATGAATTCATCATTCCGCTTTGCTTGTGTTGCGTGGCTTTTGCCTTCCCTGTGTTCACCTGTCCATCGCAACCCCGAAGGAAGAGAGGTAACCTTGAGAAAAGA
>NW_009948666.1:0-355 GCF_000696875.1 Nestor notabilis
ATGAAAACCCAGTAGATTTTTGAGCTTCTTATTATAAAAATATGTTTTATATAAACTCTTAAAGAGGACAGACAATTTAGAAGACATCTTGATTTAAAACAATAGAATCTCTGTTCCAAAGAGAAAATGAAAACTTACAGACCCTTCCTCTCTCTCTCTCTAAGTGATACTAGCTTTTCTCACTTTCTAGTCTTGACATGTAAAGCATATTGTAAATCTAAATTGTACATGTATCAAACTGAATCCTAGAAATATTGTAGGTAACAGGAAGTAACATGGCTGTGTCTCATTTACGATTTTTTCACCAAGAAACAAAATATAAAAAGGAAGAATAGCTACAGGGGAAAAAAAAAAA
>NW_009948667.1:0-349 GCF_000696875.1 Nestor notabilis
TAAAAGCCAATACCAAAAATACCTTTTTATCAGAAGTGGTACCTTACGTGCTCTTGTGCTTTTGCTTCCTGTCAGATTTGCTTAGAGATATGCCATGTTTCTGTATCATCTGATGAAATCTGTTAATAAGCAGCACTTCTCATGTTATCATTTGAAGTATTTTGTATACAGCATCTTCACAAAACTTCCATTATTAATATTAGTGTCCTTTTAAAGGTGAAATAGAGGCAGATTATGTGATGTGTTCAAAGTCAGGACTTCCTGTTAGAGAAGAATATAGAACTCCATCCTTGAGTTTAAAATGTAAAACCACTTTTCTTATAAATGATGTGATTTTATTTTTTTTTTT
>NW_009948668.1:0-357 GCF_000696875.1 Nestor notabilis
CCCATGCCCCTCTGTGGCCCCAGGACTGTTGTGCATCTGCGGAGCCTGCATGGAAGATGCTGGAGCAGGGCAAAGAGGCAGGCTCAGGCCCTGCAGGCTGTTCGGTGGGGGACAGAGCGGTTTACGAGCTGGGACAGCAACAGAGGCAGGGGGGACACGACGGAGCTGATGTCCCTGGCCCCTTGGCTGCCCACCTCTCCCTCCAGCCAGACTCCAGTCCATTGTCCTCAGTCCAGTTTCTCTAGCACTGAGGGCACATAGACCAGGCTGAGCTCACTCCCAAAGTTGCAGACGATGGCAGCGTTCTCCAGCACGAGTATCTGCCGCGCCGGCTGCGATTCGTTGCTCTTCCCCAGG
>NW_009948669.1:0-357 GCF_000696875.1 Nestor notabilis
GATTTGGTTTTACTGATGACATTACATGATGAATAATGGGAACATTCTCAGTATATCTTGAAATACATGGTAGCACGTAGCAGGAACTCCAACTTGAAAAATTCAAATTGGCTTGAATAGGAGAGTAGCATCACACGGGATGCAGGTTATGTAATGTCTTCTATAGAAAGATACTGGAATGCAGGCAAGGTTGCTAAGCTGAAAGGACAAGTTTCTTTTGCAGATGTGTGCCAGAATTAATATTAACTTCAGTCTTTCTGGTCGTTTTGTTTGGCAGGAGCTGAAAATGAGCTTATTTATGGAGTCAGAGAACACTTGTAGGCCTAATTCAGATATAACTTGCCCAGGGAAAATAAG
>NW_009948670.1:0-358 GCF_000696875.1 Nestor notabilis
GCGCGAGGAGCAGAGGGACCCAGGCCATGGCGCGATCCAACCAGCTCCGTGTCCCCACGATGTTGCGGCTGTGCCAGGGACCCCAACTCCCTTTTAAGCCCCCACGCGCCCCGGCACGGCCCCTCCATGCAAATCTGAGCCTGCGCTCACGCCAGGCCCTGCCCGCACCTCTCTCTCCACATCCCGCCCTGCTCCACCACCAGTCCCACACCCCAGAGCAGTGGGGCTTGTCCCCGGGCACAGATGGAGACACGTCCCAGTTCAGTGCCCCAAACCTGCCAGCATGGACCCCCCCATCCCCAGCACGGGTCAAGTGTCTGCAGAGCCAAAGGGCACAGGAGAGATTGGGCGCTGGGGC
>NW_009948671.1:0-354 GCF_000696875.1 Nestor notabilis
TCTCTCTCTGACATTGCCATGGATCAAATACGCTGTCTTCTATCAGATAACAGCACTCAGTGCTACACTTTCCAAGCCCAGAAAAAAATTCAGACTTCCTAGTTTTGCTAAGAACGTGCAAAGCGAGACCGCCATGAAACTGCAGTGTGCAGCAGAAATGTTCCTGAGAGTCCAGCCCTCACTGCCTGATGAGAGAGGGCTTGAGCTCTCTCAGAAAGTAGATTACTAAGGAAATTCTTTCTTTCCAAAGGCTTCTTTTGTACTACTGAGTGGAGCACAAGACAAACACAGGCAAACACCATTAAGCATTTAGCAGTGACACAACAAAGTTTCTTTGAACCGTTCATACCAACA
>NW_009948672.1:0-348 GCF_000696875.1 Nestor notabilis
GTTTAATAGGATTGCATTTTCTGGTGGCACTGAAAGCTTATTCTGGCTCAGCATGGTTGTTGAATGAGAGTGTGAACACTGCCAAAATCAATGAGCTGCACTGTAGCCAGATTTATTTGTCTAATTCTAATCTGTTCAGAGTAACAGCTACCTTGTGTAGTACATACATTCACACTCTGAGACCAAGTGGTGCCTAAACCCCAATTGACCAGTGATCAATTATTGGTGGTTAAAAAAAATTCCACACAAAGAATGTTGAAATTCCAGTTTTTCTGATACCATACCAACATACCATAGTAATCAGAATCTTCTCTTTTTCTAGTTCATTCTCTACAGCTTGTGACAGGG
>NW_009948673.1:0-358 GCF_000696875.1 Nestor notabilis
CACGCGGGTGATGCTCCTGTCCTCACTGTTCTCACAGGCCACGGGCTGCACCTAAGAGCAAGTGTGGCCGTCAGAGACCTCCACACATGAACACATCACCCATGCCAGTGCACTGACAAGCGGGTGCCTGTGCAGGATGGGTGCTGGCACCCTCCATCTCACTGTGCATCCTGCATGAAAGCCAGACCATGGTGTTATCAGCTGCATCCCAGCTCTAATCATCCTGCCTCATCCCTAGGCATCAGGAGCTTCTGGCAGCCCCTCGCCCTGCCTGATTGCCCCGTGAACCCTGCTGGGTGCCACGTGTAGGGTGCTGGTGGCTCCCCACATGTGTATGGCACCCCTAAGCGTTCAGGCA
>NW_009948674.1:0-354 GCF_000696875.1 Nestor notabilis
TCCAGCACCACTATTTTTCCAAATTATGGCCAGGATAATGTAACTGCCTGAGTCAAATCCACCTTGCAGCTGAACAGAAAGACCTTCTGTTTCCAGGACTGCCTGTCCCTCAGTTTTTATACATTCACACACTGCTCTCAGGGAGAATAAATAATACATGAAGATATGCACTGGCTAAGTGAAATTTCCTTCTGATTATAGTGAGACACTGGTTAATGGCAGTTATAAAATACATTTCTTTCATCTCTCACTAATCCTGCTGCATGTTTAAAAGTGTGCCTGTGTCTCTTTTTTCTGTTGTAAGTTGCCATCTTGGTTTTGGTTTTAAGCAAATTGTTTTGATCATTTTGCATA
>NW_009948675.1:0-360 GCF_000696875.1 Nestor notabilis
GCCAGAGCACTAAACTGTGCTGCCCTCCCAGACTAATTCATTCTTGACTTCCCAGTGCCAGGGATGAGCAGCAGGACAAGGCTATAGGACACACTGCTGCAGGGGATCCCAGTCCACAGGAAGAGCCGGCAGGATGAGGATACATGAACCTGGCCAAGGGTCCCTGATGGACCTAGTCAGAGGTTGGACCTAGCACCCAGCAATCCAGAACCAGCACCAAAAATGTTTTCCATTGCCTCCGTCTATCTATCCATCCATCCATCCCTCTATCCATCCATCCACCCACCCATCCCTCCCTCCATCCATCATTCCCTCCCTTCCTCTCTCCCTCCATCCATCCATCCACCCACCCACCCATCC
>NW_009948676.1:0-358 GCF_000696875.1 Nestor notabilis
GCAGAGAGGAAACAGTCTAGAAGGTTCCTGGTGTGTGTGAAAGATAATGTCCTGACAGCTGGTGAGGGAGCCAACTAAGGAAGGAGCCCTGCTGGACCTGTTGTTTGCAGAGGACTTATGGGTGATGTGGTGGTTGGAGGCTATCTTGGGCATAGCAATAGTGAAATGATAGAGTTTCTGATTCTTGGAGAAGTAACGAAGTGAGGGGTCAGCAGAACGGCTAACTTGTACTTCTGGAGGGCAGAATTTGACCTGTTTAGGAGCCTGTTTGACAAAGTCCCTTGGGAGGCAGTCCAGAAGGACAAAAGAGTCCAGGAAGGCTGGAAATTCAAGAAGGAAATCTTACAGGCACAGGAGC
>NW_009948677.1:0-357 GCF_000696875.1 Nestor notabilis
AGGAGTGAGATCCGTGATGGCGGGGGGGGGACACCAGCTCCTCAGGGTCCCAAGTGATCCCAGATCCATGCGTGGTTCTCCCTATGGAGCAGGGCAGTAGATTCCCAAGGGATGTGGGGCTCTGGGTAGATCCCCAAGGGATCCAGGAGGGTCAGGGATGGAGGTTTGGGATCAACAGAGGCTCCCTCTCTCCAGGGATCCCGCATGTGCGGGATGACAGCGTGGGTTGCTGGGAGCTGGGGGGAGATTCCAGGGCCGGATCCCGAGGGATGGGCCGTACCTGGGCACCTCCTGCAGCGGGGGCAGGTGGCAGCTGAGGTGGAAGCAGCGCTCGCAGCGGTCGCACATCACCACGGC
>NW_009948678.1:0-353 GCF_000696875.1 Nestor notabilis
GTTTTTCTGACTGCTGCTGAGGTACTGAGCAGTGATGGAAGTTTGCTCTACGGCTGCTGAAGGGATGCGCTCCTTCCTCTCGGGAGTGTGTGTTCTGAGCCCACCTGCTCTTGCAGGGGTAATCCCTATGTGATTTGTAGTATTGACCCGATTTGTCCAAGTCTTTATCAAGAGGAGAGGACTTGCTCTCTCTGCCAAGTCCTGTTCCACGAACAGAGTAATAAGGCTTGTAATATCTGCATTTTTCCCATCTCCGCGGTTCATCTTGATAGGCTATTTCCTTGCTCCCGGTTCTCTCTCCTTTGGAATGATAATACCTGTCCCTGTCTTGTTCTGTTCTTTCTCTGCTTCGG
>NW_009948679.1:0-361 GCF_000696875.1 Nestor notabilis
AATTAGGAAACTGGAAGCTCCCAGAGCTGTGGGTGACAGCAGTGGGTGATAGCAGTGATGGCAGGAGTAGGAAAGCCCTTCCACTGTTTGCTCAGTGTTTTCTCTTCCTTCCAGATGGCAGGGAAGGTTGCCCACGGAGGAGGAGCAGGGGCTCCATGGCTAGGGTCATGCTGCCTGTGGAGCAGGTGGGAGACCTGGGCAGAGCCTCCCCTCTCCTGGGGTCCAAGTTTGGGCATGGCAGGGGGCTTGAGAATTGCCCCTGGGCAAGCCTCCCTTGTCCAGGGAGTGGGCATTCAAGGTCATGTCCATAGAATCACAGAATCAACTATTTTGGAAAGACCTTTAAGCTCATCCAGTCCAA
>NW_009948680.1:0-360 GCF_000696875.1 Nestor notabilis
GGAGCCGTCAGTGGCGGCTGTGTGCTCCTGCCTCCCACTGTGGTGGCCTCACCACGTTCCTGTCCCATCCCAGGGCTCATCTAGGGTGTCACCAACAGGACTGGGCCAAACCATGGGATGTTCTGGGATAGCAGGAAGTTTGATTGGGTTCATTGTCCCGCCATGGTAATGAGGGTGTAGTTAAACACAGACACAAGTAAGGGCTGGCTTGGCCTTCTCCCAGAGCAAATACAGGATGCAATGGGTGCTGGTTATGGGGAGGTGATAGGGAGGTGATGGGTGCTGTTCATGGTGACATGATGGGTGCTGGCGATGGGTGCTGGTGATGTGGAGTCGATGGGTGCTGGTGACAGGGAGATG
>NW_009948681.1:0-359 GCF_000696875.1 Nestor notabilis
TTTTTTTTTAAACTCCTCAAGACCAAAATCTTTTATTCAGTCCAAGGTAAGTGCCTTCAAGACCTCTGAATCCTTTGAATGATTAGACCAGGAAACAAGAGATACTCCTTCAGTATATTGTTAAACTACTATTCAATAACATTTCTGCACTTGCACTGGAATCTTTATAAACTGGCAAGAACACTAATTACACAGAGACTGCAGGGTAAAAAGCTCTTCAAATATTTTTTAAGAAACATTGATTTAGGTTTGATTTTTTAAAAAATCACAAAAAATTGAAAGAATTCTTAAAAATAACCCCAAAAATAAAACCAAAATTTTTCAAGGATTTAATTTTGTTCAGGAAAGACTTTTTTTTT
>NW_009948682.1:0-361 GCF_000696875.1 Nestor notabilis
TTAAGGTCCCTTCCAACACAAGCCAGTCTGTAATTCTATGGGAAGCATGGGCTCCTGAGAGACTGGGGAGCTGGGGACCATGAGGACAGGCAGCTCCCTGACAGGGGGTATCTAACTGTGTTCCGGTGCTGAAAAGCGATTCCTGGTGGTTACAGTGAAAGCTCCCCCGCCGGGATCCTCTGTGCAGGAATCTGATTCAGGTCCCGCAAACTGGAAATGCTGGTTCCTGGCGCACCACCCCACGCAGCCCTGCTCTGAATCAGCTCGAGGTTTGCTGGGCTGGGCACACCCCGAGCAAACACAGCAGAGGGAAACAATCTCTGTGGCCATCTCTGGAGACTGGCAGCAATACATTTCCATA
>NW_009948683.1:0-348 GCF_000696875.1 Nestor notabilis
GACTGCTGTAGCTGAACCCAGGACATACTCCATGTCTTGGCTTCTTTTCTTTCCTGATTACGAAAAGTTTTTCTGGCGGCAAGGTAGCAAAAGAAAGTACTTGGTTTAAGTTGAGAAGAGACAGTCAGTGAGTGTTTTATCCAGTCTGTCACATACACTGAGTTTTGTGGTACAACAGAGCCCCAGGGTGATTTCACCAAGGATCCTATGCTTCACTAAACCACCCGTCACAGTGCTGCAACTCTTTGCTGTGCTCCAAAGGAGCGGTTTGGCTCAGGAACAACTTCTCTTACAAACACCAAACCCCTTCAGTCAAATGCCATTTCATTGTGCAATCAGAAACCCAGC
>NW_009948684.1:0-358 GCF_000696875.1 Nestor notabilis
TTGCCAAAGATTCAAGATGTGGCAAATAACACATGCTCCCCCTTTCAAAGGCAAGGTGCATAGGCACTTATAGGCTATTCATTAGGAACAACAGAATTGCCATTTGCCTATTTCAAATGGAATCCAGATGTGCCAAGCACAGCAAGAATACTGAGACCAAAGGGTGCTAAATATTCTAGCCCAGCTCACTGAAAAAAGCACTGAATTGGCAGAGCAGTGTTCTGTAGAGCAACATGACGTGTCTGCTTTAAATGGAGAATAAGGGATTTAAGCTTAGTGCAGAACTAAAGGGCTCAGTTACTATTCATGAATTCTGAAATGTTCTATTACAGAAACTCCTTTTGCATGAAATGTTCAT
>NW_009948685.1:0-359 GCF_000696875.1 Nestor notabilis
ATGGAATAATGTGTGCTAGGTAGTCTATTAGAAGGTGAACCAGACACATGATGTTTGCTCATGTGAGCCAGCAGCAAATGCCCTGTAAGCAAAGGCAGTCTCTGCCAAGCAGCTCACTGTCGGCTTCTTTGGCTGAGAGACTCGAGGCAGTCTTGCTCAGGTACATCGCTGCATACACCCCGGCATTGCAGCAGGGCCATTCCTGCGCCTGCAGCCTCAAGGTAACGCAGCCGCTCTCCTGCTCTCACAGTCATATAGGGCAATCACTTTCTCAAGCTGGACGAGATCCACTGCAAAGCAGTTTGCACTCTTTGGAAGAGCATGCCAGAACCTCACTGCCGCCTGACAGTTAAAGCCCT
>NW_009948686.1:0-356 GCF_000696875.1 Nestor notabilis
CACTCAAGACCCTGTAATTCATACCCAACAACATGCAAGTCATTCTGGGATCCTGCATGTACTACCTGGAGTGATACTGGACAAGACAGGTCTACCAAGTTCTGAGTTTGATTCAAACTCATGTTTTGTGTCAACTGAGACGCTTTTCAATATGCAGCTTTGCTTTCTAATGAACAAAACTGCTCTGATGTCTTTTACCAGTCAAAATCAATTTTGTATTGACACATACTGATCATCACGGAACACAGTGATGTGCAAGATACAATGATTGATGTCTGTCAGTACTGCAAACATTAACAAAGGTTTTGAATTTTCAAACCCTTCGGTGTTTAATAGCTTAAAAAAAAAAAAAAAAA
>NW_009948687.1:0-363 GCF_000696875.1 Nestor notabilis
GTCTTTTTTATTATTCTTGTGAGGTGCTTTTTAATGTTGTCCTTTTTATTTCTAATTGATGTAGTGCTTGAAATTCTTTCAAATACTTTGAAAAACTTTTGGGAAAATATAGGTAATGAAGAACGAAACCTCAAAACTTCTCAGCAGCATGGATACTGAGTTTTGCTTTCTCCTTGGTGAGGGGCTGGGTCTGCCCCAGCTAGGTCTATTCCTGTTCTGAGATAAGGAGGTGGAGGTTGGTGAGTAGCTGCAGGAGCACGGCTGCAGGGTGGGGAGGAGTGAGAGCCCTGGGCTGCTGTGCTGCCAACTGCTTCAGCAAATCCTCAGGCCTGAATGAGATAGCCAAGGCCACTTACAAGGACA
>NW_009948688.1:0-361 GCF_000696875.1 Nestor notabilis
CTGCTGTAGCTGAACCCAGGACACCCAGCTACATTTTTTTCTAAGTAAATAATAAAAAATATATAATAACAAAATTTCACCTTACAAACCTGAAAAATATTTCAGTAAATAAAGCTGAACATTCATTAAAATAGTAATTCACAATACTAATTGTAAGTTCAGATCTCAGTGAATATGGCACTTCCTGATGAGAAAGCCAGGTTTAGATTTACACCTATCCACATTTAGACATAGTAACTTTACATTTACACAGCCAATTATGGGGAATTTTTGGATCTAGGCATTAGCAATTGGGTTCAGATTTTCATGACTTTACCAAAAGAATGTCAGTTGCCGAGGTGAGTATCTCCCGACAAGACGC
>NW_009948689.1:0-363 GCF_000696875.1 Nestor notabilis
TACTGTAGCCCTCTAAGAAAACACACCCGAGCTGGACAATGAAACACCACTGTGAGAACACACTGTGCGTATTGTGCAATGCTCAGTGTTTATAATTTGGACTGCAATTGAGTTTCAGTGCAAGATGTTATTTGAAGTATTTATAAATGGTACTTCTTGGCATACCCAGAATTTTGGACCTGCAATTACTGAATGCTCCCTCGTTATTGGAAGGTAACTTAAGAGGGGAGGGAAAGGTGGGAAAAGGCGTGCTTTCCCTAAACTTCCAGTGCCCTCGTTTGGAGGTCTTGTGCCCTTGACCTATAACGTGAGTAAAGGTTTCTGACTTTTATTGATAGAGGATCCTCTTTTAGCCCATTTACT
>NW_009948690.1:0-355 GCF_000696875.1 Nestor notabilis
AGGTTAGCATGAAACCGTGGCCGTGGCCAGTGTGTCATGTTATGTGACCGCACACAAAAGTCCTTTTCCCTAATCTCTTTGTCAGCTCAGATAAACAAAATCCTCTTGAAAGGGTTTGTTGATATGCCGTCTGTGTCTTCCCAGCCTCTAATTGTGCTGTGGCCAGTGCTAATTGGTGCACAAAAATATACATGCTGAGTTACCAGCACGTTGCTATGAAGAATCGAAGATCTTGCAGTCTTTCCTGCAGCAGAAAAAATAAATTGCTCATTATTTTTTAGCCAGGCTTGAATTTTCTTAAAACTTGAAAAAATCAGTTTATTTTTCCAGACTTTTTTCAGTTTTTCCACACTTA
>NW_009948691.1:0-363 GCF_000696875.1 Nestor notabilis
GTCCTGGTTTTACCAGAAAATTTACTCTAAAATTATGGCTCGTTCATGCTGCCCACAGCTATCTCCATACATGCTAAAAAAAACTAACTAAATTTTATTTTTAAACTGATTGTTTGCATTTCGGTTTTTGACAGACCGTTGCAAAGAGTTAGGAATCTAGTCTGTCACCAACAGCCACATTTCATCTCAGAAATCCAAATCCCAAGTAAAGGCTTCTCTTGGTTACCTAATTTGTAGGCATAATCCCTGGCATCTGACTAAATGGCAAGTCTGATATTTATGTGAAATAACTTAAACCAGACAAATGATAAAGTATTTTTTGTTTTAGCTCTTAAGAAGATGAAACGTGCTTGCTCCTAACAG
>NW_009948692.1:0-363 GCF_000696875.1 Nestor notabilis
CTCATCCTATGGTGAGACTGGGCTCGGTGGCACCAGCAGGGACATGCTGGTCCCAGATGGGTGGTCATGGCTCTGTCCTTCCCCCCCAGGGCCACCAGCTTCAGGTGTTCCCATCCGAATCGATGCATCTTCATCCACCATAGCCGAGGGACAGAGCCTGGACCTCAACTGCGTAGTGGCCGGGCAGGGACAGGCCACTGTCACCTGGTACAAGCGCGGGGGGTCCCTCCCGGCCAAGCACCAGGTATGTGGGGGCACCGGACGAGGATGGCACCAAGACGGGTGGTTGGGGTTGATGCGTGGCCCTGTGCAAGCCCTGGCAGCCCATGGAGGCCCAAATACCCCTGGTGACCCCCGTGTCCC
>NW_009948693.1:0-363 GCF_000696875.1 Nestor notabilis
TGTCCACATCTGGTATTGATTGCAAGTAAAATTTCTACTGGCAAGTGCTACGCTGAACATGTGGAGCAGTGAGGCAAAACACGTACCTCAAAATGCTTGAACAGGACTCTTGTGAGTGTGTCTCTGAAGTGTGAAGGGCACAAGACAGATTCTATGATCACAACACGACGGTCCCTGGGATTCACCAGCAGGTGTCTGAGAAAGGCAAGGCAAGTAAAACACAACCAGTAAGTTGAAGCATGTATTATGAGACCTACCTTATTTTCATATTCCATTCTCCTCAAAAATCCTAGAAATGGGCATGTAGATAGCATTTTCAACGGCAGATCCCAAAGTCTTTTTCCCAAATCTAAAAACACCACC
>NW_009948694.1:0-363 GCF_000696875.1 Nestor notabilis
TTCTTGTAGTGAGGAGCCCAAAACTGAACAGCGTTCGAGTTGGAGCCTCACCAGTGCTGAGCGGAGGAGGATGATCTACCCCAAATCCTTCTGTCCACACTGTTCCTGATGCAATTCAGGATGCTCTTGACCTGCTTGGCCACCTTGGCACACTGCTGGCTCCTATTCAGCTGCCTATCAATCAACACCCCCAGGCCCTTTAATGCCAGGCAGCTTACCAGCCACTCTTCCCCATGCCTGTAGTGGTGCATGAAGCTGTTGTGACCCAAATACTCACCACAGAGTGACAAGGGACTAGGGATAAACTGGGATGAGCTGTCATGGTGCAGCGGCGCGAGCTGCGACTGGTACTACCGCCGGTGG
>NW_009948695.1:0-360 GCF_000696875.1 Nestor notabilis
GGGACTCTTCTGCACACAGTGAGCTTCGGAATGGTCCCTCTGGCATTGCTCTCACTCTTCGCTTAGCCACTTAAAAGTCCAATTGAGTGTATCCCCTATAGTGCCCGGTCAAGGCCGTCTCTAACTAATGTGCAATAGAGCACAAACATCTGGTTCCTGCTCCCCCAGTAAAAGAGCCAGTACAGCAAGGTGCTGCTGAGGCTGTTGTGCATACGGTCAGCTGCACAACGGAAGCGTTTGCATTGCTCTCTCTCCTCCCTGTCCCAGCTAAAAGTCCAATTGCATGCATGCTCTAGGATGCAGGCTCGAGGCTGTGCAGAGCCCATTGTGTTGAGCACGAACGTCTGGCCCCTGCTCCCA
>NW_009948696.1:0-350 GCF_000696875.1 Nestor notabilis
GAGTGAGGGAGTGGCTGCGTGGTTCTGAGTTGCCAGCAGGGCTTGAACCACAACAGTTGTAAGAGTAATAACTTTACTATGTTATCTCTTCTTATAGTAACCTATGAAATTACTAAATGTGAGCTGTTGTTCTTTCTGTTCATAGTATAATAAATAGTTTGCATTTTAAAACACCTCTAGGAAGGTTTGACCAGGTTGATTTTTTTTTCTTTACCACTGAAGACAAATAAAAAACCCCAAAACATAATGAAATCTTAAACTACTCAGAGACTATAGAATTATATATATAAATATTTTTTATTTTCCCTTAATTTTCTCTGTTCTTTGACATATGTGATTATTTGATACTA
>NW_009948697.1:0-364 GCF_000696875.1 Nestor notabilis
GGATTTCCTAATGGAAAGAGGTCCTGGCTGTTGCTGCGGCAGGGAGAGGGGCTCGGCTGGAGGGAGGCACCGGGAGGACAGGAGCTGGTCCGGGTGATCCACAGCGGGTGGATCTACCTGAGGAGGCAGGTGATGTGTGTCATTCAGAGCTGACTCCTTCCATCCCCAGGGCACCACAGGAAAGCTGGAGGAGCAGGAGCCGAGGCGCCGGAGCGGGGGCAGGTGAGGATGTGGGCTCTGTCGCACCCAGCTCAGCGAACAGCTGAACCCGAGACCTGGTCACGGGTCGGGACACGGCCCCTCGGTGCGGTGCAGCTTCTCCTTCTCCCTGCCAGGCAGGTCCGGTCGGTCCCACAGCAGCGTG
>NW_009948698.1:0-351 GCF_000696875.1 Nestor notabilis
GTGAGCTGGGGACAGTGGGGAGGGTGGCAGGTTATGCTGGGATGAGTTGGTTCCTCTTCCATTTTCCTGGCAGCTGAAGGAGAGGGGTTGGGATGCAGAAATGCTGCAAGACAGAAATGCAGAGAAAACGGGATGAAGGGAAATAAGAAAATGAGATGAAGAGACTGGAAGAGAGTGGTAGGAAGCTGGGTCTGAGCACAGCTCTGATCTGTGACAAGGCTGCCTGTTGGATCTCAGGAGGGCAAACCTTGCTTTGAGTACTTCTCAGCATGGGAGAAAGTGTACACTTTGCAAAGAGCATGGTATTTGCCTGGGAATGTTTTCTTCTTTGTAGGAAATCACTGCAAGCTA
>NW_009948699.1:0-363 GCF_000696875.1 Nestor notabilis
CAGGGATGGCACATCTACCACCTCTCTGGGCCATCTTCTGAAGCATCAGCTTGCTCTTCAGAAAGCAAAAGGGTTAGCTAGTCTAACATACCATTATATGGAAAAAAGAGAAATACATTAGCCTCACAATTACACGTTTGATGGATATATTATGAATAAAAAGCTGTCATCACTCCCTGTTACAATTACATTTTTAGCTGCTTCATGTTCTTCAGTACAGTAATGTCAACAGATGGCTTGCTAGCAGCACAGCTTGCTCAGGTTGTTGTGTTGGTGACAATCAGGTCAAAAACCTCAGAGAATCAACCAGGTTGGAAAAGATCTTCAAGCTGCTCCAGTCCAACCGTTGCCCAGCACTGCCAA
>NW_009948700.1:0-364 GCF_000696875.1 Nestor notabilis
TGCACACCCACCTCCAGCCTGTGGACATGGGACACATGTGAGGGGACACGGGACACACATGCAGGGGGACATGGGACACGTATGGGGGGACATGGGACACACGTGTGAGGGGACATGGGACACGTGTGGGGGGACGTGGGACATGTGGTGGGGAGGACACATGTGTGGGGGGGACACAGCAAACACCTGTGATGGGGCATGACACCCCTGTGTGATGGGGGGGGATATGACACTTACATGTGATGGACATAGGATGCCCATGGGATGCCCACAGGATGCAGGGTGTGAGATGTGGGACTGAGGACGCCCACGGGACATGGGATGCCCACAGGCTGACAATGGGATGTGGAATGGGGGATGCTCA
>NW_009948701.1:0-361 GCF_000696875.1 Nestor notabilis
CAAGAAGGGGTTTCAGTTTGTGTAGCTGCCATTTGGCTGCCCTTAAATCCATTTCTCCCCCAGAGGAGGTGTTTTAGATGAGCGCTGTTCCAGTTCAGTACAATCCCAGCTAAATCCCGAGTGGAATGTGCCGTCCAGGCAGAGGAGCAGCGTCTGGAGGTGGCTTCATTACCCTTCTCCAGGGTTTGGGGTGACCCAGGTGGTTTGTGTGCCTGGCAGAGGAGTGCCCTGTGTGGAGGAAGGGGGTCGAAGCTGCATCAGGCGCTCTCAGCTTGAGCTGTGGAACACTCAGTGCATCAGTGATGCAGGAGTCAGTGACGTGGCTGAGATCGTGGCAGGGGCTTGGAACTGGGTGAGCTTT
>NW_009948702.1:0-358 GCF_000696875.1 Nestor notabilis
GCCGACCGATACCCAGCCCGACCTGAACAGTGATCTACCTAGGCTGAAAGCTTGGGAACCATCCTTAACCCAAACAGCGAGAGCCTGCTGGCTTTTACTGCGTATGACAAGGTCATTGTAAAAGGAGGCTTTGTACCGGTCGTTTCTTGCTTGCCCTCTCTCCAATTTTTTCCTTTTTTTCCCCTCCCCTCCGCTTCTCCAATAAACTCACGTATTAGAAAGCATTTAAGCAGGGAAGTGAGTTCTGTGGAGGACGAGGTTTTGGTCATCACCTTTTGGAAGCACAGAATGCTGTTTTCACTCAAGTTTTATCATATACACAGTGTTAAACAGGCAGCACAGCCAGAAAAAAAAAAAA
>NW_009948703.1:0-364 GCF_000696875.1 Nestor notabilis
GGGGGAGGGTCGGGGGGCATGTTTTTAAGTGAAGGGGGGCCTGTTTTAAGTGGGGGGGACCCCTAAACATCCTATAGGACGTACCCAAACCCTGTTGTTTACGTAGGGCCTACACAAACACCACCCATAACATAACTATGGGGGCTGTTTTAAGGTGAGAGCATATTATAAAAGATGGGGGGCTATTTTAAGGGTGGGGGGACCCCAAACATCCTATAGGACCCCCTCCAAACCCTATTGTTTACATAGGACCTACATAAACCCCATTGTTTACATAGGATTTACCCAAATCCCGTTGTTTATGTAGGATCTACATAAACCCCATTTTGTTTGCATGGGGCTTACCCAACCCCCATTGTTTATG
>NW_009948704.1:0-351 GCF_000696875.1 Nestor notabilis
TTTTTTTTTTAAGTGATGGTATTACGCGTATGCTGTACATACTAATTTGTATGAGAAGTCCTATTATTACTTCTGAATTTGCAATATCTGGTGAGAAAATACACAGATTGTCAATGAGAGCTCATATACATAGTTTTTTTAAAACATCTTTACAAAAACATAGCAACTATATTTTTGAAGAAAAACTTTAATGATTTTAAAATAATTTACACACCTTTTGTGTGCTTGTAGGTATCTGCTCAATGTGTGGCAAGAAGGTCTTGGATACGAAGAACTACAAGCAAACTTCTGTCTGATTGTTTTGACTAGTCTTTTTATAAACTTCTGTGTCTTTGTACAGTAACTTTTCTC
>NW_009948705.1:0-364 GCF_000696875.1 Nestor notabilis
GTCCTGGTTTTACCAGAAAATTTACTCTAAAGTAATGGCTTGTTCATGCTGTCCCAGAGCTATCTCCATACATGCTAAAAAAACTAGCTAAATTTTTTTTTTTAAACTGTTTGTTTGCATTTTGGTTTTTGACAGACCATTGCAAAGAGTTAAGAATCTAGACTGTCGCCAACAGCCACATTTCATCTCCGTAATCCAAATCCCAAGTAAAGGCTTATCTTGGTTACCTAAATTGTAAGCATAATCCCCAGTGTCTGACTAAATGGCAAGTCTGATATTTACGTGAAATAACTTAAACCAGACAAATAATAAAGTATTTTTTGTTTTAGCTCATAAGAAGATGAAACGTGCTTGCTCCTAACAG
>NW_009948706.1:0-363 GCF_000696875.1 Nestor notabilis
GCCCAAAATCGAGCGTTTTCACCCCAAAATCACCCCTTTTCACCCCGAAATCGACCGTTTTCACTCCCAAATCACCCGGTTTTAGCCCAAAATCGACCGTTTTCACCCCAAAATCAACTGTTTTCAGCCCCAAATCATCTGTTTTCACCCTGGAACAGCCCGATTTTATCCCGAAATCACCCGTTTTCACCCAAACCCCACCGTTTTCAGCCCGAATCCGACTGTTTTCACCCCAAAATCACCCGTTTTCACCCCAAGTTGAGCTTTTTTTGACCCCAAAACACCCCTTTTACCCCAAACCGGCACTTTTTCCCCCCAAACCGGCACTTTCTTGTCCCTAAACCGCCCCTTTTCTTCCCCCCA
>NW_009948707.1:0-364 GCF_000696875.1 Nestor notabilis
CGCCTGCGCTGTGTCGCCCCGCCCCACCGGGCTGCTTCCGCCGGGGCCTCTCCGTGTGGGTGCCGCGCAGCGGCCGCCAATGGGATCGCGGGGAGAGGGAAACGTCCGCCCGCCGGAGGGAGTTTTGGATGTGTGCTCGTGTAGAATGGGACGTCGTTTGTTTTACCGTCATCCCACTGAAGACATGCCAGGCTCCTTCCCTTCCTCCGCCCCGCAAAAGGAAAAGGGAGGCGATCCCAGATAGATTCGCTCCCCGCCTGGAAAGCTGCGTTCTGGAAGTACGCTCCAAGCCCGTGCAGGAAAGGTCTGCTCCGCAGCCGCACCGCCAGGCTGCGCTTCTGGACTTTGCAGCCCAATGGGGCGA
>NW_009948708.1:0-365 GCF_000696875.1 Nestor notabilis
CCCCAAAACACTCCCAAACAGCCCAAAACAGCCCAGAACACTCCAAAAGTAAGCCCAAACCAGCCCAAACCAATCTAGAAGAGCCCAAACCAGCCCAAACAGCCCCCAAACACCCCAAAAGGGCCCAAAACAGCCCAAAACGGCCCCAAAACACCCCGAAACAGCCCAAACCAGACCCAAAACACACCAAAACAGCCTAAAACACCCTGAAACAGTCTAAAACACACCGAAACAGCCAAAAAGAGCCCAAACCAGCTAAAAGTAGCCCCAAATCACGGCAAAACAGCCCCAAAACATCCCAAAACATCCCGAAACAGCCCAAAAGAGCCCAAAACAACCCCAAACAGCCCAAAACACCCCCGAAA
>NW_009948709.1:0-364 GCF_000696875.1 Nestor notabilis
TATTTCTCTTACTTTAGAAACAAATGAAAATTACAAATTTCTTGTCAAATTGCCATTCTGTACTAGTTAAACAGTTTAGTAGTTACAAAATTATTTGACTAGAAACATGTAAAAATGAAGCTTGAGTCACATTTCTTCCAAAATATACCCTAGATATTAGAAGGCGAGCAGGGGAGAGAAGGGGAAGACGTATACCAGATATGAGAAAGATGAACCAAAACTATGAACTAGGAAAAAAAAATAAATTCATTATCTCCCTCTGCCTTATCCTCCCAATAAAATAGATTAAACTCATAATACCATTAACAAAGACTTATGGCAGAGAAATGCAGAATAATGGTGCCAAATGCACACCTGCAGGAAT
>NW_009948710.1:0-361 GCF_000696875.1 Nestor notabilis
TTCAGAGGAAGGCAGGGCTTGTGGGCTCTCTCTGCTGCTCTCTGGGTGGTCTTAGGGAAGGTCTTGGGCAGCTGGAGGTTTGGTTTGGAAGGTTTTGGGTGCTGGAGGGGTTGTCATCCTACAGCACATCTCAGGGAATCCAAACATGCTCCAGCTGACTTTTGGCTTTACAGTTTCTGGGCCCTGGTTGCCCCCAGTGATGCATTTTACATGGGAGAATGAGGAGGAGAAATGCAGAATCCAGATGCATGTGCAAAGGCCCTTTCTTGAGGTACCCAGAGGAAAGGCCCTGTATGGCTCAGCGATCCTGGAAAATAGGTTTCATTTTGGTGAGTTCCTATTTCCATGTAGGTATAGTCTA
>NW_009948711.1:0-365 GCF_000696875.1 Nestor notabilis
CCCAATTAACTGAATCAAATATCTAATTAGCTGCATTGAGTAAAGTATATATTATAGTCTAAATATAATATAGTGTTACAGATTCTTTCATGCACAGGATGTGAACCAGTGTCTACTGAAATAAAGGAATAAACATTTTATTTTACTTATTTGGCCCTTATTAAAGAAGATTATATAAATACTTGTCTTAGTAGTGGCAATGGAGAGAGATTTTATTACACAATTCTGACCCTTGGTCTGTATAATCCCCCTTATTCTGAGCCAAAAAGAATATAGTATGTAATTTTTATTTTTCCTCCATTATTTATTTATTTGAATCAGTCCACACAAGAGATATTTTATCTTATGATAAATATGATTTTTTT
>NW_009948712.1:0-366 GCF_000696875.1 Nestor notabilis
TATATACACATATATATATGTATAAAGGCTGACAAAACCTTTCCTAAGCTTGCCATGTGTTTTTGCACTCAGGTACTCTTTCTGCAGCCGTTTTGACAAAACCCAGGCTATTTTGCTTTAGAACTACTTGCCTGTGTGCTCTTCACCTCCATATTTCTTGACCTTGCTTAAAAGCAGATGCTCTCTGTGCATCGCTGGTTTGGGTTGATTTTGTGTGGGCCATAGAAACATGGAAAGGAACTGTTACCTGCCTGTCCAGTTCATTCCTGTGAGAAAATACACTAACATTTAACTTGCAGAAGTAGACAGGAATGCTGGAGGAAGGTTGGTCTGTTGAGTGTAAATGTCAAGAAACTATTGTCACTT
>NW_009948713.1:0-351 GCF_000696875.1 Nestor notabilis
GAACCAAGGACTCCCATCACATGGTTAATGTGGAAAGTGAGAATAGGGATAATCAGTCATCCCCTGATAGCCTCAGTACATACCTTCCCTTGATCATAGTCTGAGTGGAGTGCTACTGTTGTTACTGGAGTTTTGAAAACTTTCTTATAATTACTGGCTTGGGTTGTGGCTAGGATGGAAATTTACTAGTGACTGAAGCCAATCATTTTCCAACCCTATAAATAGTGGTCCTAAGCAAGGCCCTTTGAGCTCTCCTGGACCACAAAGGGTGGTGACCAGCATCTCCCTCTGAGTGGGACACCTCTCAGAGCTCCAAAACTTTCAAGTCTGCCATAATCAAGAGGACCATCA
>NW_009948714.1:0-364 GCF_000696875.1 Nestor notabilis
CTCCCTCACCCCGGCGTCGGGGCTGCTCCCATCCTGGAGGCCGCTGCCGTTCTCTAGGGCGATGCCGGCGCTGGGCTGAGCACCAGACACGGAGCTTTCGGGGTCTCTGTGCACCAACCAGGCACTGACTTCGGTGGTGGGCACCTGAAACCTGTCCAGGGCCCTCACCTGGTTGAGCAGCCTGCGAGCGGTGAAGTAATAGTCCGGGTCTACGCTCTTTGGGTGGATGCCATAACCGTCCAAGGTGTTCCTCAGGTTGTGAAACTGGGTCTGGGTGTAAGCGGAGCTCTGGCCAAGGATGATCTCCCGCAGCGGGGGGAGCTGTGAGTTCAGGTAGGTGTCCACGTCCACACGCACGCCGATC
>NW_009948715.1:0-364 GCF_000696875.1 Nestor notabilis
TTTTTTTTTTCTTCCTTAGTTATCAGGCCCCCCCTTAGCTTTTCACGGTCAGTAGGTTCCTTGCCACAGTTCTTACTACTGTCAGTCAGTCAGAAAGTTTGTGATTGTAAGCAACAGAAGAATAAAGTCCAGAAAAGGCGGAATTCCAGTCAAAAGTCTGCGTTTCCAGAAATAGGATGCCTTGCCTCTCGTAGTTGTCTGATAAGAGATTAGTAAGGAGTGAGTAACCTGACCCCCTGTCTCCTCCTGTAAGCAATTATTTTTGCTCTTCCTTGAATTACGTAAACAAGATTGCCTGGTGCTGTTTCTCAGTTCTACACGGTTTTGTGTCGAGGTGTGACAGAGCTGCCTCTTCATCTTAGGT
>NW_009948716.1:0-357 GCF_000696875.1 Nestor notabilis
TTAAAAATACCTCCTTGCATTTGTATCTATCTTCCTCATTCTTTTATTCCCATGTTCAAAAATATAAATTTGTTTCCATGTTTATTCTCTTGTGACATCTTAAGATAGAATAGGAAAAAGTAATAGATAGTAATCAACACTGACAGGATGATCTCTTTTCATACAGTCATATCTGTATTGCTCATCTGCTAACAGGAATCTGTCCTCTCTGACATACTATAATTGCTTTTTGTAGCTTGTATCAAATATGGGTAAAAAAACGTGAAGAAAGAATATAACAGAATTACAGAAAGATGTAGAAAAGTAGAATTAAACAAAAAAACCGTAAGATTTAGCTGAATGATAACTGAACAGACA
>NW_009948717.1:0-366 GCF_000696875.1 Nestor notabilis
TGGGTCAAGAGCTGCAACATGTCTCTCTAGAAAGTTCCACCGAGAAAGCCAAGAGAAACACGCATTGCCCAGTCTTGCAACCAGCTTACTTTGGCATATGCCCTCTGACGTAAGCCTCTGAGCAAATCCTTTGCTTTGGGCTTGCTGAGGTGGTTCCTCACTTGTGAAGCACATTCAAATCAATACAGTTAACATTCAGGTAGCTTGAACCTGTGTAAGGAAGCTTATGCAACAGTCAGGTTTTTGATGAAACAAAATCAAGAAACAGATACCCAAGAATTAAACTCTGGAGAAACCTGGATTTTATCATTTGTTTTTCCATTGGGTTCTTTGCTTTCTCTCCTGTTCTGCATGGTTTCAAAACTC
>NW_009948718.1:0-359 GCF_000696875.1 Nestor notabilis
AAACCTTATTCTTTGCTAGTGAAAGCTGGAGCAGCAAGGTCTCATCACGCTCTGTGCTAGCACAAGGCAGAGGGACTTGTATTTTGCCAAGAATCAGGGAAATAGCAGCCCTGGCAATACAGGCTTGAGTCAAAAGAGAAAAGGTCACTTCTGCAGCCATTAGCAAAAAGAACAGGACAGAGGAAAGACAGTTGGGTTCTGGAAAAACCCCACTTCCCTATTGCTCCCCAGTAATGCTGTGCACTCTGGGCCTGCTGCAGAGGTGCCTGCAGAAGGTGTTGTTCATCTCCTGCTCTGCCACTTCCACCTTCTATCATGTTCTCCTTTTTGCCCCAGTTCTTGCTTAAAGACACATCTGG
>NW_009948719.1:0-349 GCF_000696875.1 Nestor notabilis
CTTTAGATGAGTTGGTTAAAGAACTTAACCACACTTTTAGAGAGATGGACAAGAACCAAAGCGGTCAGTATGCAGCCTACTCCTTATGACCTCATCGCTAGTCCTACGTGAGGAGATCAAGTAAAAAGGACTTCAGTGCATTACTCGCCCACTCTCTCTCTAAAGAGATCTAGGAAGTTAAATCAAGGGTATTCCTTCCATGGCAAGGGGGAAGCTCACTGACTTGTCGGTATTTGGAAAGCTTGAACTGCTGCCCTGTTCACAGCCAAATTGCTTTGTTTTGCTTCTGCATCTTCTTTGCGAACCAAAAGTTCCACTAAACCCGCTATTTTGGAACAGCTGTAGAAAG
>NW_009948720.1:0-357 GCF_000696875.1 Nestor notabilis
TTGGATAGAGTTAATTTTCTTCCTAGTAGCTCCTATGGTGCTATGTTTTGTATCTGTGACAGAACTGTGTTGGTAAAATACAAATGCTTTAGCTATTGCTGAGCAGTGGTTCCACACTGTCGAGGCATTTTCTGTTTTTCACCCTGCCCCACCAACAAGTAGACTGAGTGTGCACAAGAAGCTGGGATTGAACACCGTCAGGCCAGCAGACCTCAATTGACCAGAGGGATATCCTATACTATTTCATGTTGTGATCAACAATAAAAGTTGAAGAAGGAATGAAGAAAGAGGAATGTTCGGAGTTATGGTATTTGTCTTCCAAGTAGCCATTACATGTGATGAAGCCCTGCTTTCCTG
>NW_009948721.1:0-367 GCF_000696875.1 Nestor notabilis
AGCATGAAAATCTCATGCTGGGGCTTGGCTTGGGATCAAGCCAGAGGGAGCCACGTGGCAGGCGCTGTCTCCTGGAACATGGGACCATCTGTCACTGCCCGGTGGCTGCCAGCACCGTGCTCCCAAGCTCCATCCTGTGACCGAGGCTCCTGCAGCTTCCCTGCACCAAGGTCCCTCTGTCTGACCCTGCATGGAGCCATGAAATCCGCCCGGGTCCCTAGCACTGTGGCAGGGAAGGATGCCACGGTCCTGAGCATCCCCAGCATCCTGCTGTTCATTAGCCAGGATGTGGGCTAGGGATGCTCAGCAAGGGCTGGGGTCTGAAGCTGAGCACTGGCGGGCGCCAGCCCCCCTCTCCTTTATATAA
>NW_009948722.1:0-366 GCF_000696875.1 Nestor notabilis
GGCGGGGAAAAGGGGCTAGTGCTTCATAGAACTGGACTCGTGTACGACCAAATATGCCAGAAAATGTCTTCTCTGCCCTGAGTGCCTCAGACCTCTGTTGCTGTAAGAGCATCACTGCAATGTTTTTGTTACTTTTATTGTTATTTTTAATTATGCAGTAAAGTGACCTGAACTGACGCATAAGGAGCGCATGTGCGTGCGTGTGAGTATGTGTGTGTGTGTACAGATTTTAACAGAACAGACTGTAGTACTTGAGTGGCGTTGCCTGTGTTGAATGAGACGTAATGTATTGAGGAGATGACTGTCCTGGAGGTTTGCCCACCATATCATTCACTTGAATGGTTACAACAGTCTTGCCTTTTCTAT
>NW_009948723.1:0-361 GCF_000696875.1 Nestor notabilis
AGCAAGGAAGGGCTCTGCAGAGGGACTGCAACGATGGGCAGGCCAAGGGGTCCTCTTGGGTGCTTGGGGGGGATCAGTGTGTGGAGATGAAGCCACAGGGGAACACTGCAAATTGGAGAGTGAGAGAGAAAGAAAGAGCAAAAGAGCAATAGAAAGGGTAAAAGATAAAGAGAAATCAAAGCAAGAAAGCGAGAGAGAAAGCATCTAAGTAATCAAGGAATCAAGCAAGAAAGCAAGACAGAAAGGAGGAAAGTGAGGATGGGAGTGAGGGAGGGAGAGAGGACGGAAGAAATGAAAGGAAGGAGGGAGAGAGAGAGAGAGAAAGGAGAAAATGAAGGGAAAAAGAAAGACGGAAACAAAG
>NW_009948724.1:0-367 GCF_000696875.1 Nestor notabilis
CCAATTAATCACTAATAGGGTTAATTATGGGAGTTAATCAATAAGGGTCTATACAGGGGTCTTATTAACTACATTAATTAAGGGCAGTGATTAAGGGGGCTCAGCTAATCAGGGGCTAATTAATTAATGGTGCTCTGTCAACACCGTTGATTACTGGGCCGTTATTAAGAGGGGTTAATGAATGGGGTTTAATTAACACACCTTAATTAATGACGGGCTCTGGGCTCATCAATAGTGATGGACACTTAATGATGGCTTAATGTGGGGCTAATTAGTGGTGGTTAATCAACGGGTGTTTATTAATGGCGATCCATCAATGTAATTAATCATTGGCTATTAATCAATGGTCATTAACGGGGATTAATCA
>NW_009948725.1:0-366 GCF_000696875.1 Nestor notabilis
TCAGAAGAGTAAATGAGCTTCTGGAGAGCTCTCCACTGTAGCACTCTGCAAAGATCTTCAGGTATTTCTTGTTTAATTAAGCCTTCTAGCAATATAGCTTGTGAACAATTAGCAATGGGAAGCCATCTGGCTCGTGAGAGACTGAGCTATGAGGTCCTTAATTTCCACTGTATATATGCACGAGAGTACTTGACACAGCATAAATAAGGGCAACACCTCAGCAGTAAGAGAGAAATCATTTACCTGTAAGAAAAGGCATGCATTTCTGTTTTAATAGTCATAAAAGTGATTAAGCATGTTGTGATTTTGTATTTTGGAACAGATGTAGAGTGAGTAATCAAAGTGTTTAAGCACCAGGCATCACTA
>NW_009948726.1:0-368 GCF_000696875.1 Nestor notabilis
GACACCCACTGACACCCATTGACACCCACTGCCACCCACTGTCACCCCTGGTCACCCATTGCCACCCTTTGCCACCCATGGGTGCCCCACACCCCAGCTCTCACCAGCTCCCTGCTCTTCTCCTCACTGCTCTTCAGCCTCTCCAGGTCCTTCTTCCTGTTGCCTTCAGCTGCCGTCAACCTGGATTGGGATGGGACGAGCCCGGTCTTGGGATGCTGGTGGGACACCCATGGCTGTGGGGCACCCACTATTGGGGGCACCCATTACTGGGGGCACCCATCCCCTCCCCAACCTGGCTCCCAAAGTGGCCGCCCGGGCATTGGCCTCCTCCAGCTGGCTGCGGAGCCCGCGGAGCTGCTCCCGGTGCT
>NW_009948727.1:0-367 GCF_000696875.1 Nestor notabilis
AAATGTGCTACTTTTGGAAGAGCCATATGTTGGGGCAGGAGAGGGAGTGATGGTCCCAGCCACAGAGAGGCAGAGATGAATGCTTGCCATCCTGCCAGGGTCAAACACTGCTGAGGGGCTGCTGTTGAGGGTATCATGGGTCTGCAAGGGTGGGAGGCAGAGAAGGAGAAGGATGAGATACGTGGGAAATGGTTGTGGGGTTGGGATTACTCATGGTGAGTGGGGTCGGGATTACACATGGTGAGTGGGGTCATCCCACCTCCCCAGACATCTTGGCCACATCCAGCCATGGCTGCTGAAGGAAAATGCTCCTTATTTCATCCACAAGCCACTGCAGGAATTATAACATCTTAAAAAAAAAAAAAAA
>NW_009948728.1:0-358 GCF_000696875.1 Nestor notabilis
TTCTCATAAGGTGAGAAGCTGTCTGGAGTGACAACCTTTTGTCAACCTATTTGTATCTCCATTACTCACTGAAATGACTGAACAACTCTGTCCTCTCTCCCATGATTTGTTTACTTTAACAGGAAAAAATAATCTGAAACAAGTAAAACTTCAATTAATATACCTGCAGTTATTAGGTTCCACAGAGACAATAACATCACAAATCTGATACTTCTGGAAATGTGATCTTAAATCAGCCTACAAAATAAAAGAATATTTGGTTGCAAGTGTATGATATGAAAGAATTCAGAAAGAGGCAAGACATTACTGCACTGTGTAAATAAGAACAGACATACCTCTGACACTGAGGAACTTAGGC
>NW_009948729.1:0-368 GCF_000696875.1 Nestor notabilis
CGCTGCTGTTTCCTGGAGGCACCGGCAGTGACCCTCTTCACCGGTGCCTCAGCAGGTTGTTCATTTGGTGCGGTGGGTGCTCCCTCGTTAGCCCCCTGCGGAGCTGCGAAGCGGTTCTGGGGGTACCTCGGGTTTTGGGGTAAGCCCGTTGCTGTCAATTGTCCTCTTCCTCCTTTCGTTGTTGCTTTTTTCTGTTGCGAGTTCGCAGCTCCCCGGGTTCGCGCCCTCCTCCTTTCCTGTACGCGCTATGACGGACGCCCGTGGCCCCTGCGCAGTTCGGGCCCGGGACAAGCAGTCCCGCTCCCCCCGGGCTCCCGACGCCTTCCAGCTACCGGCCGTGTCCCGCAGCTCAGCCCCCGCTGCAGGGC
>NW_009948730.1:0-359 GCF_000696875.1 Nestor notabilis
CACAGCACTGTACCAACTACTAGGAAGAAAAATAGATGTTGAAGCTGAAACCAGAACAGTAACCTATCAGAAATGTATCTGCTGTTACATAGTCAAATTTGCTTCACTAATGATAAGCTTGTAGTAGCTTGTAAAAGTATATGTTTACTTGATAGTTGTTGTTATTGGTTGCTGCTATAATGTTGTTTGCTGCTATAATGACGATTGATGCTGTATTATTGATTGCTGATAGTAATTTGTAGTAGATTGAGAGAAAGATTCCCTTTATTAGTCATAGGTATACTTGCTAGTGGTGATTTTTGTGGTATTATATTTGCTAGTGGTGATTTGTGTTCTGTTTGTTGTAATCTGTAATAAAA
>NW_009948731.1:0-369 GCF_000696875.1 Nestor notabilis
TCTGGCTTTGGAGAGGGCAGGCAGGGGAGGTGTAGCACCCCTGTCCTAGAGGTTTCCAACATCATCTCACACAGGCTGTGTTGTGCTCAGGGTATGGCACCTATGGGGAGCATCACCACCTCACCCAGTCCCCCTATCAGCAAGGGGAAACTGGGTGACCCGCAGGCACCAGCACCCCTTGATTTGGGTACGGGTACCACTGCCACAGCATCACTGCGTGGTTTTATAGGGGGCATGTATGGGTTAATCAGTGAAGCAGCTCAGACAGGGCCATGGGGCATCATCCCTTCCTACAGGCACCTTAATCGAGGTGTACTCCAGTTGTACTCACAGACTGATGTTGTCAGACCAGGGGTTGCCAGGAGGAAT
>NW_009948732.1:0-368 GCF_000696875.1 Nestor notabilis
TTGAAATGTAGTTAAAGCTACCCAAATACATTCCAGGCTTGTATTTTTCAGTGTTCGGACCCTGTGACTGGGCACTGTACTGCAAGACTGGCAGCCTGCGCCTTCTGTGATTCAACAGGGAAGGCAAGTTTTCAGCACTGATAACAGCACTTTTCATTTGCAGAAGTCACAGTCAGTTAGAAAGGGGTAAAGCAAAGTGACGTGTAACTCAGATGCCCAACACCAGCATGAACAGAGTTGTGTTATTTCATCTTTCTCTGAGTTTTACTATGAAATTTAGGTGCAAACAGGTAAAGAATCAAGGCAAGAGACATAGGCCAAGGTTCCTGAATATAGGTGTGAGCAACCTACAAAGTTGCATTAAAATA
>NW_009948733.1:0-363 GCF_000696875.1 Nestor notabilis
AAGAGCCTTTTGTAAGAGCAGCAGTTTTAGTGAGAATTCCATGGCTAAGGTTCATACTTGTCTGACCTTTCTTTAAACTGTATGCAGCAGACGTTTTTTATTTTGTGTGAGATGAAAAGGATTAATAACCTTGCTTAGCCTTGCTTCATGCTATGTGATTTACCTTAATAAAATACCATTTTGCCTTGGACTTTCTGATGACTGTGTTGTAAGACTTGTACCCCAAAACGTATTTGTCAGTGTGTGTCACATCTTTTCTTCTCTAGCTTGGTCTAGCTGCCTATTTATGGAAGCTTCTGTATGATTAAATGCTTATCAGCACAGGAATTCTGGAAAATGCCCTGTCACAGAGATATCAGTGCT
>NW_009948734.1:0-364 GCF_000696875.1 Nestor notabilis
TGGAAGCTCAGGCTCACTAGCTTAAGTTCTGGAAAATGCACTCTAGTGCTGATGAGAAAGAGCACTCTGCTGAAGCTGAGTGGATTAAGCTGCTTATTTGTATTAGAATACACCAGTTTTCACTGAGAAAACGTATTGTACAAACAACCTCCATGCTTCCATGTGAGCAAAAGTGAGGCAGGTGCACAAATTAATGAGGGATCTGAGTCGTGTTTTTTCTGACAGCCTATGGCACATGGGCAGGTCTAGGGCAGGTGCTCAAATTAATGGGGAAAATAAATGGGGAAACATCCCTTTTTATGCTGCAAAAAGTGCCACACACATGTTTCACAAAGAAGGAGCTTGGGAGTTCATTCACTTGAGT
>NW_009948735.1:0-365 GCF_000696875.1 Nestor notabilis
CACAAGCAGGCAATGAATTTACAGATAAATAAGATAGATAATCTGGGGTCCGGTGCATGAATTTGAGAGACAAATCTACCTTTTCTAGTGAAAACTCCCTAGGCACTTGCAGTTAGGTTCACTTTATATGCGCTCAGTTGCCTGGAGGTCACATTTCTAGTCTACAATAGTTTTTTCAATTCCTCTTCAGTTCACAGAAAGATAAACCAGTTAATTCTATCTCAAAATATGAGTTATGATTCAACTAAAAGAGATATCCCTTACTATTTGGAGGAAGATTCAGATTTCCAGACAGCAGAACCCTAAAATTAGATTTCTGAAAGTAACTATACCTGAGTCAAATATAACTTTTTTTTTTTTTTTTT
>NW_009948736.1:0-370 GCF_000696875.1 Nestor notabilis
GGAGCCAAGCGTTAAAGCGGCTGAATTGGGAATGTTTGTGCAGGTTTGGGTTTAAGTGGTTTGTCCAGAATTGAATTGAGATTATGTGTGTAGAGACTGAAAATACAAAGGAGTAAGGGACACCCCTTTAGTCACGAGGGTCACACTAGACCCCTTTGCTTCCTAAACCACTCCGGCCCAGCCATGAGACCAGCCCCATGCTGGGCTGTGCTCCCCCAGGCTCCTGGTGCTCTCTCAGGCTCCAGACGCAGGGACACGGCAGGCTGAACGAGCAGCTCAGTGTGCTGCTTCCAGGGGAGCACCTCACTGTTGTCGGTGCCAGGGGAGCATTCCGCCGTTGTTGGTTCTAGAAGACCATCCCACTGTTGTC
>NW_009948737.1:0-370 GCF_000696875.1 Nestor notabilis
GACACGGAGCAACACGGAGCGACACGGAACGACACGGAACGACGCGGGAGGACATGGAAACGTGGAAAGACACAGTACGAGATGACACGGGGTGACACGGAACCGGATGACACGGGATGACCCGGGATGACACGGCACCGAATGACGTGGAATGACATAGCATGACATGGGATGACACACCAATGACAGGGGATGACATGGGATGACATGGGATGACACAGTAAGACACGGCACCCTCAGCACCACCGGCACCCAGGGGTGCAGGGAGCCCGGGAAGGGCTGTGGGGCACGGGGGTAGAGGCATGGGGGACGTACGAAACCCATGGGGACACCCCATAGCATAAGGGACTCTTGGGGACACCCTGGGGAC
>NW_009948738.1:0-370 GCF_000696875.1 Nestor notabilis
GTGGAGGTTTCTGCTGCAGTCACATGTTTTAATTGGACTCTCAATCCGTGGCCCTTGTCGTGGGGAGCCCGCTCTGACTGCATCCAGTGCCAGCTCCGGCTCTGCTGTAGAGGAGAGTCCCTGTGTCCCGCCTGCAGCCCAGGGCCTCAGCGGCCTCCTCTCTCCACAGGCACCTCTGCAGCTGAACAGACCAGCGGGAGATCAGCGGCTGCCCCAGCGACCCCTTGGCCCAGCCTGGCCCTGCCAGGGGAAGGCTTTGGGGCGCTCTGACAGAACTCCGGATTTAGGCTCAGCCGTTTGTCCTCCAATGAAGCCAGAGCTGTCACTCAAGTGTCTCTGTGGTCTTTCCAGCGCCTCCTGCAGCTCAGCC
>NW_009948739.1:0-371 GCF_000696875.1 Nestor notabilis
TTGTTCCTTATCTGTTCACAGCAGCTGAGCTCGGCTGAACTGTAGATCGTGCAACGAGCTCACCAGGACCGCGAACATCCTCTGAGACAGTCAGCGTAAAACAGGGGCTCCCACAGAGCCCCGTACGGAGCACACCGAGCAGCACGGCTCACAGAACAGTGCCACCACCACGGTAACGGGCCCTCCCTCTGCCCCTTAAAGCTCCATCTGTGTATTGCCCTTCTGTTTGCGTGCTCTCGGGTGTCCTGGAGCACGGCTCACATTCAGTCCCTGCTCCCACACTCAAGGTGCCAGGACAAAAAGCTGGTGCTGGGCATCACCTACACCTGGAGAGCTCTGGAACAGTGCCACCGACATGGCAATCCACCCTT
>NW_009948740.1:0-367 GCF_000696875.1 Nestor notabilis
ACTGACCAACCAGAAAATGGTTTTTGTTCCATCACATCAAAGTGTTGCTTTACTTATTGAAAAGTAAGTAGAAAAAAAAAACCCAAAACTTCTCATCCAAACACTCCCTCCCCCAGCCATGTATCAAATATAACTTGCTGAGTGTATAACCCTTAAACATGCAACATCAAAATGTTTAGAACACACGAGAATGTAAGCAAACAGTGCAAACGTTCTACAGACTGACAGGGAGGGAAGGGGGAGAATAAGAGAACAGTCTTTCTTTACAGTTTGCTGTATCCATTTTGCTTGGAGACACTATCTACCAGGAGCCCCAGAATAATTCCAGAAAGAGCTGAGAACCTGCTGCTTATTAGTATTTGTTTCT
>NW_009948741.1:0-371 GCF_000696875.1 Nestor notabilis
CCACTCAGCCTGCGCTTGGAGAGAAGCCTGCCTTGGACAGGATCTGAACACAGTAA
This sequence comes from Nestor notabilis, assembly GCF_000696875.1. Taxonomy (NCBI): domain Eukaryota; kingdom Metazoa; phylum Chordata; class Aves; order Psittaciformes; family Psittacidae; genus Nestor; species Nestor notabilis. The sequence goes on from NW_009948741.1 coordinate 57, forward strand.
GTAGACTGTGCAGCTTGACTTGCATGGAGAGACCCTGGTGACACTACTGATCACCAATGCACTGCAGAGCACATCCACTCAAGAGCCAGCACTTGACACCTTTGACAAGACTTGCCCAAACTACTCATGAGACACCCAAACCACTTCTGGGAAAAAACAGTTTTATGAAAATCAAAGGCTTTCACAAAGATTCAGGATAGCCCCATATTATTCCAGGGAATCAAAGCAGAGGGTCTTGTGTCTCTGCTCTTCCCTGGAGCTGGCAGTGGCTAACAGAACCCACAGCTGCATTTTGCAGTGCTGCCTTCAGTAGAA
>NW_009948742.1:0-371 GCF_000696875.1 Nestor notabilis
GTGGCTTGCAGAGCGAGACCCACCACACCACCACGCGTGCATCCATCCACCTAATCATCCAGGCAGCCAGGCCTTAACACCCTAACCTGGACACTGGTCAGCTCATCCTCTTGTGCTGATGTAACATGGGAAGAAATGCCTTTGTACTTACGCGCTCAACACGCAGAACAAACAACCCCATCCCTGTAAAAGACCATTTCTCCTGGCAAACAGTTGGAAAACCACTGGAATGCCCTGCAGTTGACTTCAGAGACAAGCCTGCTTGTGCAGTTTGCAGTGTTGCCTTATACCGTAAGTGAGCAATTTAAGGGGTTATCACACAGTGTAACAGATGCTTAAATACAGATCTAACTAGCAAATAAAGGCCACAC
>NW_009948743.1:0-368 GCF_000696875.1 Nestor notabilis
ACTGACTTTATCCGCGCCCAGCCCAGCACAGTCCCTCAGCCTCATCATCATCTGCTGTTTATTAGCTCTCTGTCCCCCTTCAGCAGCAGCCCTGCACCTTCCTTGCTCAGTCTTGGGCTCTGAAACAGCACTTGAAGCTCTTCTTGCACTTGCCTTTTCCTATGGTCATCTCCTGGCAGTGGCTTCGTGGGCCCCGTCAGTGCCCTCCCTGTCCTGGGTTGGCCCAGCCCTGCTGCCCCACATGTGGTCCCACAACCCCACAGCGCAGGCACAGCCTGGCAAAAGGTGTAACTGTGTCTTGGGCTACCTCAAAAGGAGCATGACCAGCAGGTCATGCAGGTGATCCTGCCCCTCTACTCCACTCTCAT
>NW_009948744.1:0-371 GCF_000696875.1 Nestor notabilis
AACTGGATGATTTTTAAGGTCCCTTCCAACCTGACATGATACTGATACTCTTGAGTATGTCTCAAGAACTGGTAGAGGGGGAGGAATGTCAGTGCTGGAACTGGAGGAGAGGGGCCATTACTTTTTTTGTCTGTACCGCTTTGCTCATCCCTGTGAGGATGCACCCCTGCAAGGGGAAAGAGCAAGGGAGAGTCCCCTGGGACTGTGCTAAGCAGATCCCCAAAGGGGCCAGTGACTGCTCTACTGAAAGCCAGTGTGAGGAAAGAGACCACGTTAGGAATCTGGAGGAGACCGTCATCTCCTTTCCTGGTCTTGCACACCCCTAAGCTGCGGAGGGCAGGTGCCAGGCCCTCCTTCCTGCCCTGCTCCAT
>NW_009948745.1:0-368 GCF_000696875.1 Nestor notabilis
TCCCTACATAGTATAGTTCCAGGTGTACCTTATTCAGTTTGCCATCTGTTGAACATTTGGATTCATTTGTAAATGTTGGCATTTGTGCTCTATTGGGACTTCTTGCCAAGCAAACATATGTTTTTCTTTATTGTATTTCAAAGGTAAGATTCTTCTGTGTGGTCTATCTTTGGAGAGAATGTATGTTATGTACTTGATTTCTGGAAACACCACTGAAACAAATATCATACTGAAGAATTATTAAAGCTTACCAAGCAGATTAGTACATGTCAAAACCAATGCCACTTTAAGGATTGTTTGCTGTCTAGCTTCACATAACTCAGAATTGCAGAAGCTTCAGAGGAACAATATTAATACAAGTCTCCATA
>NW_009948746.1:0-354 GCF_000696875.1 Nestor notabilis
GAGGCCAAGAGCATCCTGGGCTGTACCACCAGGAGCACAGCCAGGAGGCCAGGGAATGTGTTCATCTGCTTCTAGTCAGCCACACATAGTGTGTCCAGTTTTGGGTGTCCAAATGCAAGGAAAACCTCAACAGACTGTAGCATGTTCAGTGGTGGCCACCAAGTTGTCCAGGGAAAGCTGCAGCACTTACCCTGTGAGGAGAGGCTGAGGTAACAGGCCTCATTCCATGTGGGGAAGAAGCAGCTTCAGAATACTTCTGCATACAGAACACAGCCTAGCATATACATTACCAGCAAAAACCTCAAAGATGAAGTGATGCCCTGTATAAGCAATTCTGCACCTTGGAAGAGGATG
>NW_009948747.1:0-365 GCF_000696875.1 Nestor notabilis
AAAAAAAAAATCACCTTAGATACAAAATACCCTTCAAAACATTATTCTTTACAGGGACATAAGGACAGAGCTGGTTTGAAATGACAACATTAGCTCAGATGCCTAACCTGCCTATATATAATGAATAAATCAATCAGTCTTATTCTAGCCTTTGACTACTAAATTAATATCTGTGATGATTATCTCCTGCTAGGGATTCATTTGCCTGCCTTTGAAAAAAGTTTTATTTAGGGAGGTCACAACAGCAAATAATTTATTTTAATTGCTAAAAAAAGTCCATCTGACAATTGGTTTTCTTTTCTCTTGCCAGCTGAACTGCCTCCTCAACAGGCAAGCCATCATTTTCTTTTGTGTGTGTGTGTGTG
>NW_009948748.1:0-371 GCF_000696875.1 Nestor notabilis
AATTTTCCTGAATTTTACTAAAATCAATCAAAACTCACCCAATTCCACCGAAATTCCACTATTTCATCAAAATCTTGCACATTTCACCAAATTTTGTCAAATTTCTCCAGAATTAATCAAAATTCACCAAAATTCCACAATATTTCCTCAAAAATTCATCCAAATCTTGCACATTTCACCAAATTTTCTCAAATTCCACCAAAAATCATCAAAATCCACCAAATTCCACCAAAACTCAGCGAAATTTTTCACTATTTCATCCAAACTTCCTCAAAACTCCGCACATTTCACCGAACTCCCTCAAATCTCACCAAAATTAATGGAAATTCACCCGATTCCACCAAAATTCTTTGCTATTTCATTAAAATTTC
>NW_009948749.1:0-372 GCF_000696875.1 Nestor notabilis
CCACCTTGCCGCAGCCCGGCACCTCGACGCCGTCCACGGGCCGGGGGATCTCGATGGACTTGACCAGCCCGTACTTGCCGCACTCGTCGCGCACGTCCTCCACGATCTCGTCGTACTCCTCGTCGTCGAGCAGCTCCTCGGCCAGCACCATGTTCATGAGGCACAGCACCTCCGTGGGGTGCCCCCCGAGCTGCACCTGCGAGCTCAGCAGCCCGGGCACCTGCAGCGTCACCGGGGTCTGGTTTATGGTGCTCTGGGGGGGGGCGACACCGTGAGGGGGGCACAGGGACCCCCCCAACGCGCCGCGGACGCCCCGTGTGCGCCACCGACACCCCGTGTAAGTGGGACCCGAACCCGCTAAATGGGACCCAA
>NW_009948750.1:0-371 GCF_000696875.1 Nestor notabilis
TTATACAGGGAAGCACAATTTGAAGTTATCCCTCCTGAGATCTTCATGACTTCAGAGCTATTTCCCTGTGACAAAAAAATATTCAGAGAGAAAAATCCTATATTTATATACGCCAGCTTGGATGGGGCTTTCTGCAACCTATTCTAGTAGAAGGTGTCCCTACCAGTGGCAGTGGGTTGGAACTGGATAAGCCTTAAGGTCCCATCCAATCCATTTCATTATTCTGTGATTCTGTTTGTAACCAGAAATAACACTGGTGGTTACTTCACTGAGAAAAATGTAGGTTTTGATCAACATGAAGAAAAGTGAAATGCTCTGGGCAGAATTATCCAATATTGATTACACACCCATAATAACAGGGTTCAGGCACT
>NW_009948751.1:0-371 GCF_000696875.1 Nestor notabilis
GAACACAATGATAATTACTGAGGGGAACTTAGAAAGTTCTAAGAAAATAATGCAGAAATGTGGTTAAATTTTCAGGTGTAAGATAGATGACATACAAGTAGGAACTATGATTCTTGAAAAAAGAAAATATTATTTCTAGCCTATGTAAGTAAAAATAAAGTAAATCTGCACATATCTAGGAGTGTACAATGCCAGTTGTAAGAGTAATTTAACTGGAATTATAGGAAACCTTTTTAAAACTTTCTCTGGTTTTATTTTTAGTGATAAGACTATCACAATTAAAATGAGCATATTCTTAAGGGTTCTAATTATATGCAGGATATTTTGTCCTTAAGGTTCAAATCTTGAAGAATCCAATAGAATAAATTGAT
>NW_009948752.1:0-371 GCF_000696875.1 Nestor notabilis
TTATCTCAACCCACAGGTTTTACATTCTTTTTAATTCTCCTCTGCATCCCACCGGTGTGAAGGAGAGGTGAGGTGAGCAAGTGGCTGTGTGGAACTTAGATACTGGCTGGGTTTAAACCACAACACTAAAAAAAATGTCAGGACCTAAATGCCCCTGCTCAGATCCCTAACAACTCCCCTCACTTTGCCCACAGTCCAGGACCCCAGGTCAGCTCCCAATGGGCCATCATCCCCTTACTACACCAGGGCTGGTCTCCAGCTCCCAACAGTTCTGGCATGCCCATCCATGGGCCCTGACAAGCCAGGCCCACCTGTAGGCCCATGTTCCAGCCTGGCCTTGGCCACTCTCTGTCCCCATGTTGGTGCCTGAT
>NW_009948753.1:0-372 GCF_000696875.1 Nestor notabilis
CACTGATCCGTCAGCAAATCCCTTCTAAGCAGCCAGGCTGCGCGGTGGGATGCAGCCGTGGGGTAACAGCCACAGTAACCCCACTCCGGGCACGAATCCGGCCTCAGATCCCTCCAAGTTCCCTGCTTTGAGCCAGCCCCATGGCAGCAGGATCCGAAGAGGGATGAGATTCCCCAGGATGGGGATCCCAGCAGGGAGCGGATCCCAAAGGAACCGGATCCCGGAGGGAGCTCCCCTCACTCACCGCCTGCTTGGTGGACTTGCCCCCAGCTTTGAGGTCACGGAGCTTCTTCTCCTGCTTCTCAAACTGCTTGAGCAGCTCCTTCTGCTTCTGCTGGTACATCTTCTTGAACGTCACTGCGGGGGCACATG
>NW_009948754.1:0-372 GCF_000696875.1 Nestor notabilis
CCAAACCCCCCATAGGTGCCTCCAAGCCCCCCTTAGATGCCTCCAAGCCCCCCCAGCAGCCCCCCAGGCACCCACCTGCCGCTGTGGGTGATGTGGATCCTCTTGCTGGGCTTCACCTCGACACCGTTCTTGAACCAGCGCCCGGTGACGCGCTCGTCCGACACCTCGCACTTGAAGACGGCCTGGTCCGACGCCTGCACCGTCAGGTCCGCCATGGCCTGCAGCACCTCCAGCTGCTTCTCTGGGGGGCGCCGGGGGTCAGGGCACCCCCGGACACGGACACGTACGGACACCCCCCCCATAGGGACCTCCAGGGCCAAGGGGGGACCTTCAGTGTCAAGGGGGCAGCCCATAGAGACCTCATGGAGACCC
>NW_009948755.1:0-370 GCF_000696875.1 Nestor notabilis
GCCCCTATAGCCCCCATTGCCCCATTACCCCCATTGTCCCTATAGACCCTATAGCCCCCATTGCCCCCTATAGCCCCCATAGGCCCCAGGGTCCCCCCTGACCCGTCAGCGCCTCCTGGGCGAAGTACTTGACATCCACGTCCTGATCCTGCGTCAGCTTCTCCAGCACCGGCTTCACCTCAGCCTGCAGCGTCCTGGGGGGCAAAGGGGGGCACCCATGGGTGCGGGGGGCACCCAAGGGAGAGGGGAGGTAGCAGGGGGTGGTTGGTGGGTGCTATGGATGCTGGGGGTTACGTAGGGGGAGGCATATGGGTGCGATGGGATGAGTGTCATGGGTGGACATGGGTGCTATGGGTGTCATATGTACATG
>NW_009948756.1:0-368 GCF_000696875.1 Nestor notabilis
CACTGTCTGCCAAAGCATCACCCTTCTGCACAGAGAAATGAAAACCTCAGGAGGAGTTTGTGTGCGATCAGAAGCTCAGCACTGCCATAGCTGCTCTGTGCTACAGCGATTTCTAAGCAACCAAGGCCTGTGTGAGAATTAGCTCTATCCTGAGCTATGCCTTTCTTTACAAAATCCTCAAGGAAGGCAGATCTGATTGTTTCTTTACTATTGCAATAAATCTGCAAGCACTCTGTAATTACCTGTCAGATGCTCACAGAAGCTGCATAACTTCTCAGGCGTCGGAGGATGCAAAGATGATTTTGCAAACATGATTTATGGAGGAAAGTTATTGATAAATGGTAATAATATACTGTAATTACAATGTA
>NW_009948757.1:0-370 GCF_000696875.1 Nestor notabilis
CTGCCAGTAAAAGTGCTAGATAACTATATGATCTGGTGAGAACACATGGATGTACTTATATAATATGAAAGAATAAAAACATTCACTGGAGTAATATTGAAAAGAAAACTTTTTTGGAGCAGACAGCCCATATGGTTAAAGCAGTTAAATCTAATGGTAACACAGAAATATTAATCAGTGTGTTAGGGGGATACAGATCTCTTTCTTCTACTGTAGTATAATTTGAATCTGTAATAACATACAGATGTTTAACATACAGGTGTTTAACATACAGAACTCCAGCAGAACAGAAAAGATGAAATTAAAACCTGTGATGAACACAGTAAAAAAACAGACAAGAAAAAAATATACCCCCCCCCCCCCAAAAAAA
>NW_009948758.1:0-372 GCF_000696875.1 Nestor notabilis
CATAGGAATATACACTATAGCAAAACAAACAAGGGCTACTGAGTATTTATATTTTCCCTGCTGTGGTATTTTCCCGTTTTTCCTCAAAGCCACCTTGTACTGTCAAGATGCCAGGGAAAGCTAATGTAAAGTTTGGTTTAGTTTTGTGAATGGGCTTTTGAGCAGATGTTGAGGGAATCCCCCTACACATCAGAGCTGGTTTCTGGTTTATTTTCTTCCCTTCACTCAGGCACAAGGGTCATCCTCACAGCAGCCAGCCCTGCCTTGAGTGAAGTAAGTGAGCGTGGTCAGGGTTAGCTTCGAGACCACCCCTCTGAAGGAGATACAGCTGGGGCGTCCCTCAAAGAGAGCAGCAGGATTTTGCAGACCATG
>NW_009948759.1:0-366 GCF_000696875.1 Nestor notabilis
CCTCAGGCCTTAGGTTATATAGGGAAACCAGCTGATTGTTTGGGACTGGTCATTGTAATTAGAGACAGTACATCTCAGCTGGAGCTTTACCCAAGGCTTCTGTTGAGGCTGTTTCTCATAGAGGGCCATAATGTATTTAATCATCAGTCTCTATTTTATGTCTTAATCTTATCCGTCTTACTTACATTTTTTGGCATATTGAACACAGCAGCTCACATACAAAGGGACAGAGGGAAGACAGCCCTATCTCATTAAAACAATAGCACTTTCCAAAACTGCTAACATGGGGTTAAAACCTTTACCCAAACAGTCAACTTCCCTTGGTCTTTGCCCCAGCTTTTGGAGGAGGAGGGGAATATATATATA
>NW_009948760.1:0-373 GCF_000696875.1 Nestor notabilis
GCCTCCCACTTCCTTCCCACTGCCTTCCCACAGCTTTCCCATTTCCTTCCCATTACCTCCCACTGCCTTCCCATTGCCTTGCCATTGCCTCCCAATGCCTTCCATTGCCTCCCATCGCTTCCCACTGCCACCTGTTGCCTTTCCACTGCCTTCCCATTGCCCACCCACTGCCTCCCACTCCCTTCCCGTTGCCTCCCACTGCCTCCCACTGCCACCCCTTGCCTTCCGCTGCCCCCTACTAGCTCCCACTGCCTCCCTTCGCCCATGTCTCTGCTGTGCCCAGACTGGCAGGTCACCCGCAGCCTGCGGGACGCCTCCCGGGAGCACGCGGCCGAGCAGGGCCGGCTGGAGCAGGAGCTGAGCGCCCGGGAGC
>NW_009948761.1:0-373 GCF_000696875.1 Nestor notabilis
GGCCTTAGCAACTCCACGCTAAGATCTTGTTGATCTTGTTTTCCAGTTCTGTGCAGATTAGTGGGTTGTCAGAATGTTCTGTGCATGTTAGTAAGTTGTGTTTATGATTAGATATTATGGCTATTTCTGATAAATGGTGGTGAGCTGGACCACTGCAATGCTGGTCCTGAGTGGTGTAACTGTCTTGTATGTTATTTTAATGTCAACAATTAAATTACTCCATGGCCATTAGCCTGAACTAGTAGTTGTTAACTGATGTGTTAGAAGCTGTAAATGTGTGTGTTAAGACACCACAAAGTACCAGCGACTACACCATGTATGTTAACCAAGGGGGCAGGGCCTTAGAATCATAGAATCATAGAATATTTAAGGT
>NW_009948762.1:0-368 GCF_000696875.1 Nestor notabilis
AAAAAGGTATGCAAAGGGGACTATGGCACTGCATCAACATTGCTCCTTCAATACCTTTCTCATCCAGGACACCCATTTTTGCTGGACGACGTCAGCCTCAACTTCACGATTCCTTCCAAGGTAGGGTTAGGTTTAGCGTTCAGACAGCCACAAAGCTTACAGCTTCTGGGATATTATGTATGAAAAAGGCATGTGAATCAGAGCATGGCACTGCAACGACAATGCTTGTTCAACACCTTTCTCATCTGGGACATGCATTCAGCTGGAGGACATCAACCTCAGCTCCAAATTCCATGCAAATTATGAATAGGGTTAGGGTTAGCATTCAGAAAGCCATAAAGCCTACAGCTCCTGGGATACTAGGGCTG
>NW_009948763.1:0-368 GCF_000696875.1 Nestor notabilis
CCATGGACCGACGGCAGTCCCCCGTGCCCTTGGAGGGGAGGAGACAGAGGAGTCACAAATGATGGACTGAAGTTGAGCTCAGGAAGAAGGGGTGGGAGGTGGGGGGGTGGGGGAGAAGGTGTTTTAATGCTTTTTTTTTTACCATCCAATTGTATTTTTAATTGGCAATACATTAAATTAATGCTTCCCCAAGTCATGTCTGTTTTGCCCATGAGTGTTGCAGAATGCTACTGCAAGCTTATTTCAACCTGCCTTTAATTTCACTAAAACAGTGTCAGAACAATCAAGGCTAGCAGGTAAATACCAGGATTCATGCAAATATTGAAATACAAGGTTAAGTATATGTCGTGGTTCAAGCCCAGCCGGCA
>NW_009948764.1:0-363 GCF_000696875.1 Nestor notabilis
TCCTGCTGTGACTTGTTTGTGTGGTATAGGCAGGTTCTGTGATAGTGTTAAGTATTTAGAGGAGGAAGAGAGAAGTGCAGTGAAACTGCAGATTTCACTCTTTTTCATTCTTCTTCAAGCTCAGAGCAGAGACCAGATTGTATCAACTTAAGATGAAGTTAAAGGTATCAGTGCTGAACTAGGTTATCTAAACCATCCTGGACAACTTCAGTTCGGTCTTGAACAGAGAACAGGTTTAAAATGGCAACTTATGTTTTTGGTTCCTGCTTGATTTATACAAAACTGAGACAAATAAAACTTAATCAGAATTACAGTTATGACACTATGCAAAACCAGTGAACAATGTATGGCTAAATTGGCAGG
>NW_009948765.1:0-374 GCF_000696875.1 Nestor notabilis
CTGTTCGAGCCTGCGAGGCGTCAGGGCAGCTGAGAGGGAGCTGGGCTGCTGGCCCCAAGCCCAGGCTGTGCAGGGGCCGCAGGTGTCCACCACAGCGCATCAGGAAAGGAGGAGGGCGTCAATCCAGGAGGTTGGGCACTTGTCACCAGAATAACCAGCAAAGAAGAGGACAAACAAAAGCAAGGGGCTCCCTCCAAAACCCCATGTCCCCACTCAGAACCGCTTCACAGCTCTGCAGGGGCTAACGAGGAAACAGCCACCACAGCAGAGGAGCAGTCAGCTGCCGCACCAGGAAGAAGGGTAACTGCCAGCCGCCCAGGAAAAAGCAGCAGATCACAGTAGAAGGTGACTACTTTGAAAGGCACAGAGGCACC
>NW_009948766.1:0-365 GCF_000696875.1 Nestor notabilis
AAAGCAATCAAGATGCATACTTACAAGAAGGGAAAACAGCCTGTTATTCTGACAGGGCTATTAGAGGTTTAGCTTTTGTGGTAGTTCAGAGGGAAGTTTTGAGGTATGTCTATTGCCTGTCTATTGTTGAAAGTGACGAATAGAGGAAAAGATGATAACAGAGTTTTTCATCTGAATTAGGCTATAACCTCTGGGAAATAAAGAGCTTTTCCAAGTTTAGTGTCATTTGATTTCCAAATTGCCTTTCAAGGAGTTGCACATGGGGATGAACTGTCTCTGCATTAATAAAATGCTTCAGGTCTTCCATCTGATTTTAAAATACTGGTCACAAGCTCAAGGAATCTAAAAATAAACCATATCAGTTT
>NW_009948767.1:0-375 GCF_000696875.1 Nestor notabilis
TTCTGGTTTGTGCTTCTTCTGCACCCACTCATGGACAGAGCACTGCACGCTAAAGAAGTCCTGGACATAGGATAAACATGACTCAGCAACAGCTGAAACATCAGCATGTTAACAACGTTCTTCTCACCCAAAGACAAAGCACAGCCCTGCACCAGCTTCTAGGAAAGTCACTAAGAAAACTAACTCTACTCCAGCCAAAAGCATCTCCAGGTGAAAGTCCACAGCCCGTGGCCTAAGACGTCAGCAGATCTAAGTGCTTGCGCTAAGCAGGTAAAGCTAAGCAAACAGCACACTGAACCACACAATACTACAGCTCTGAGTGACTCACACTATCCAAAACTTACTTAAGCTAAATAACTAATACGCCTCAACAAC
>NW_009948768.1:0-375 GCF_000696875.1 Nestor notabilis
AGCACAGCTCTGAGACTTTCCAATGTGTGTGCATGTCTATATATGTAAATATATGTATGTATATACACACACGTGTTCACTCTGCATATGTCCTGGCTAAACACAATATGCTTTGTAGGAAAGCACACATCTGCAGAACTTTATAATCCTACCAAATTCCTTTCACAGTTGCACAGCCCTTTTGCACAGGCTGCTATTTTCATAGTTGTGTACTATTAACCCTATTGCAACAATTACTTGGAACTATGTGGACATGAAAACCAAACAGTTTTCCTGGCCAACATCTGTTCACAAGGCTTATTTTTGTGAACTTATGCTCAGATATGACTTGAGAGGTTACTGGAATATACAGTATACGAATAGTTACAGGTGTTC
>NW_009948769.1:0-375 GCF_000696875.1 Nestor notabilis
TTTCTGCAGAAACAAGGCAGAACCATGTCAGGCCAGAGCTTTGGTACACCCAGACCCTGCACCCAGACCCAGACCCAGACCCGCACTCACGGCCGTATTCCGGTGGGAAGAAGTGGAGGTTGCGCAGCTCCTCCCTCTCAATCCTGATGGGGCTCCGCAGGTCGTCTGGGAGAGCTGCTCAAGGAGGAGAAACCTTGAGCACCCGACCCCTGCTATGGGGGCTCTGAAGGACTGCAGGCATGAAGGGTGCAAGGGGCACCAGGGATGGAGTCCTGTTGTGCTCCTGGAATTCCTGAATCGTCAGGGCTGGAAGGGGCCTCTGGAACTCCTCCATCCACCCCCTGCCCAGAGCAGGGCACACAGGAATGGGTCCAT
>NW_009948770.1:0-364 GCF_000696875.1 Nestor notabilis
GACTGCTGTAGCTGAACCCAGGACAACCGCAAAAAAACTCAAGATGATGTGTCCCTTCTTGATAGAAGATATACTCCCATTCAAATTTCTAAATTTCTATTCATTATTAACATGCCATAAAAGTGCTCCAGCTGTGTACAGTTACATGTCAAACACTTTACTGAGTCTGTTTCTCATTCTAGTAGAAATATGAAGCCAGTTTTGCAAAGTGAGGGATCTAATGCATGCATAGAAGTTAGACCATGCAAGAATGCAAACAGATTATCTTATTTCCAGAACACAAATACAGCTATGTGGTTGTACGTAATCACAAGGTTTGTAAGTTCTTTCACACTGCCTAAGGAAGTTGTGAATGCTCCATCCC
>NW_009948771.1:0-375 GCF_000696875.1 Nestor notabilis
CCTCTTCTCAGGGGTCAGGGCACCCAGTCCAGAGCCAGCAGCCCCCTGCTACAAAAGGCACCACGTCAGGCTCAAAGGGCAGCAGACACTGGGTGCAGGAGGAGCTGCACAGCTCCTCGCTGGGAAGTTTACAACCCAAGAGCACTAAAAGCACCTTCCTCCCAGGCAGGATTATTTAATCCAGCAGCAAGTCCCAGGCAATAAGGGTAATGCTGACGAGCTCCAGGCACACGCGGTGGGGCCGGCGGGTCGCTGTGCCACGCGATCATTAGACCCTGGCCTCCTGCTCCGCCAACCTGGCTCACATGGAGGAGAGATTTAGCAATCTCCAGCGGCCACCATCCTTTATGGGACTCCTTTTATTCTCCCAGCCAC
>NW_009948772.1:0-371 GCF_000696875.1 Nestor notabilis
TTCCTAATGTCCAATTTGAACTTCCCCTGATGCATCTTCATTCTTTTTCCACTTGTCCTGTCACTGGTCATCAGTGAGATCAGCTCCTCCCCCTATGCTGCCCAACTTGAGGAAGCTGTAAACTGCAATGAGGTCGCTCCTCAGCCTTCTCCAGGCTGAACAAATCGAGTGACCAAACCAACGTACCCCTTTTGTGGTCAAAATGGTTGTAAATCATGATCTTTCAGGTCATCTAGGTATACTGGAAAAAGAATATATTCAAGAAGAATATATCCAAACTGAATTTTATAGAACAAGAGGAGAATTTTTTGGGAGAGATGCTGGGAACACAAGTTTCTATGATCATAGAATCATCATAGAATCATAGAATA
>NW_009948773.1:0-372 GCF_000696875.1 Nestor notabilis
CCAACAAGAAGCCAGAGCTAATTGGTAGGAAAGATCACTAACTTCTCCAGGCAAAGCTCACAGAACAACAACTAACTCTTTATGTGCCAATTACCATTGATCTGTATGTGTTTTGTCCTTCTTTCCAGACATGTTACTGATCACCACCAATCCTTATGACTACCAGTATGTGAGTCAAGGTGAGATCACGGTTCCCAGCATTAATGACCAGGAAGAGCTGATGGCCACAGATGTGAGTAATGCACAGAAGTTATCTTAGGTGAACTCTGACCTTTACCAGGCATGATACTTACTCTCATGATTCTTTTGTTAGAGTGCCATTGACATCCTAGGTTTCACTCCTGATGAGAAGACAGCCATCTACAAGCTGAC
>NW_009948774.1:0-372 GCF_000696875.1 Nestor notabilis
TTTTTTTTTCAGAAGTAAAATGGTTACTGTTGAAATACATGCTAATGGCAAATTATTTCTAACAGTCCTATACATTTTCTCAGTGTTTATATGAATCAGAAGAGACATTTTCTCTAAAGCCAAAGAATGCATTACTTCACTGTGACAAGATTGTTTACATTTGAACAATTCAGAAATACAGTGAGATGCTTGCTTTAGCCTTTATTACTGGTATGACCTCTGTAAAACCTGTTATTGATAAACTTCACCTGTCTTTTTTACTCATTTTTTCTACCTGGAGATTCCATGCTGCAAAGCAGACTTTTACATGGATTCATGCTACTAACTTTAAGAATGCATTTAAGGTTGCCTTTCACTATTTGTACTACTTTT
>NW_009948775.1:0-371 GCF_000696875.1 Nestor notabilis
CATTGTGCCCTCGCCCCTGAGGTGCACGGGGCTCACCCCTGTCCCAGCCGAGAGCAAGGGCTGAGGACATCCCCAAAGCTGGGCAGAGGGCTCGTGTATTCAGACTGCCTGCCCTCCAGCCCTGCCTGCTCTCTCTTGGCCAGGTTCATGCATCTCCACTGAGGATGTGTCCAGGGAGGGAAAAAGTAGCCTGGACATCATCTTAGCTTCCATCAGGAGCAGACCAAAGGTATCCATGGCCACTTCCAATGCGGCTGTGCCTGTGTCTCCTGCACGGTCTTCCTGACCCCATCCCATACTCAGAAGATGCTGGGGGCTCTTATGGACCCCCCGTCTGTCTCTCCTGCGTGACAATGTCTGTCTATCTCTGA
>NW_009948776.1:0-375 GCF_000696875.1 Nestor notabilis
ACAGAGGTTATGCTCAGGACAGCAGCAGTCAGTGGTGGAGTATTACTATTCCATTTCCTGTAATCAGTTGTTAAACACCACTGGCCATCGACCTTACGGACTGGCCAGACTGGAGAGTTATGAGGGGAGTGCATATGACTTACAATGTGTGCCTTCTCTAGATGTTTAGTTACTTCAGAGGTGGCCAGTTTGGCAGTAGATATTGAGACACGGGTTGTTCCATGGTAGGGCAGGAGCAACTGGCAGGAGCCTCACTTGAGGGGCTTCTGCCTCCCTGCATCCAGAACTCCACGCTCCGCCACTGGGCAGACCATTGCCTGCCCACTAGCATGACAACCCCCCATGTATTTTCCTTGTGAGGTCTAGAGCCACTTC
>NW_009948777.1:0-374 GCF_000696875.1 Nestor notabilis
GTCTGGGCTTTGGAGCTGTGCTGGCCATGAGAAGCTACCCCTTCCATTGCATTCGATCCCTCTCCACCTTGCTGCCAGGTTACTGCACCTGTCTTTCGGCCTGTCATTTTCCATTGGATGAGCTCTATGAGCTTCTTGGCGCCACTCTGGCTTGTGAGGTTGTAGCTGGAAGGAACAAGGCTGCCTGTTTGGGGTTATTGCCTTTGGGGCTGCCCCTGTGGTTGATGTTTCAAGCAGGTATAGGAGGGCTGTTTGCATGAGCAGGCCATTGTCCTGGTAACCCTGGCTCATGTCTGGCAATCACTGTCATGTGAGTACCTCTTCCAGGCTCCCCAGAGTCTTGTGTTGGCCCCTCCATATCACTTCCATTAGTT
>NW_009948778.1:0-368 GCF_000696875.1 Nestor notabilis
TCTGCTTTCTTGTATGAAAATTCTAGTTACAGTGGTTATAAACTTGCTAAACACAGGTATGCAGGCTGGTGGCAGATAAAGGCAAACCTAAACTGCCAGATTTTTCACTGACGTAGATGACAGAACCTGGCAAAGGGATTTCTCAAAAGGTTTCAGGTTCATTTAAATCCCAATAGTACCACCAGTGTCAGAAAATATTTGAATCTATCCACCAAAAGAACTATTAACTTGGTTACCAAAGCACAGCCCTTGTGAGCGACCCATCACTGACAAATGCTCTGTTCTTACATCCCCTTCAGAGCTGAGCAGAGACACTGGGTGAGACAAAAGGTGCTCCTAATCAAAACGCACTACCAGGAAGAGAACAA
>NW_009948779.1:0-376 GCF_000696875.1 Nestor notabilis
GTAACACATGCAGAAAGGCTTCCCAAAGCAGACTGCCAGGGGTTAGCATGAGGCACTGAAAGGCTCTGCTTCTCCCCATGGTTACAAACCACAAAGCTCAGCCTCTTCCCCACATTCTATTTGCTCTGGCTGATAGAATAATAATCCCATTCAAGAGAAATGCAGCCATAATTCAGCTGCTTTCTACTGCTGGACACACTGAACTCACCTGGCCTTCAGCTGGCATCAGTCAAGTAATTTTTGGAAGGGGATTCAAAGCTGTTTAGAAAAGAAAACCAAACACAATCCCCCAGCATGTTCTCCTTCCACTTCCAAGGCTCTTATTTCATGTAAATTCTGAAATACAGTCTTTCTGGTCACATAATGCCAGTGAGCA
>NW_009948780.1:0-374 GCF_000696875.1 Nestor notabilis
TTTCTCCTGCCACCCACCCGGTGCCCAGCTCTGCGTTCACTGCACACAGAACCGGTGCAGGCATTTCTGGTCAAGCCAGCAAAGGGACAGCCTGGCCCGGGACATAGCCGTCTAAGTGCTGCCGCTCTGACCGTCTGAGGAAGGTGATGCGCTCTCCCGGGTATCACCGTCAGTGATCTGTCCTAAGAGTTTCGTGCAGGCTACAGGCAGGAGTTGAGCTGAATGGCAGATGATGTTTCTGTCTTCCACAAAATCCTGACAGTTAAAACTCGACCTTCTGATGCTAATGCTGTAAAAAGTGCAAAACCCATCCTTGTCCACGAAGCCGTCACTCTTAGAATCATAGAAACACAGAATAGTCAGGGTTGGAAAGG
>NW_009948781.1:0-377 GCF_000696875.1 Nestor notabilis
TAGAAGTGATACAAAAGTGTTTCCTTAAAGAACGTATGCATAAGGATTTCCATTTTCTGGAATTCTGGAAATGCTTGTAAGATTCCAAAGAGAATGTGAAAGAAGGAAAATATATGCACTTTGTAAGGAATGGGTTGTGGTTTTCTTTTTCAAGTTTTTTCAGACATTATTTCAATATTTACCTGAAGCATTTTACAAGTTAACAGAGAATCGGGTGGATGGTATGCTATGTATGTCATAATTCAAACGTGGCTCAGCTGAAAGCAGATCTAATGCCATGCAATTATCACCTAGCAATATATTCCGCACTTCAAAAGCATCAATGCATCATTTTATAAATTGTAAATTAAATAAATTCAGTTTAAGTAATTGCATTT
>NW_009948782.1:0-377 GCF_000696875.1 Nestor notabilis
GGGCCAGTCACCGGCCACTGTTACTGCACTCTACACCTGCAGGGATGCGCTGCTGCCAGCATCACCATCCCCTCTCCATCCATGGTCATCCCTCTCCATCCTCGGCCATCCCCTCTCCGTCCTCAGCAGTGAGCAGGGTCCCACAGCTCTGTTGGCTCCGTGGCCAATGCCATACCCAGGGGTGGCTTTCGCTGTTGCTTCTTTACCAGGTGTCCCTCCAGGCTGCGGCATCCCCACCACCGGGGTGCACCCATGCATGCAAAAAGGCTGGGTTGGGGGATGTGGAGCTGGGGTTTCCCCCCGCCCCAGCTGTCTGGTCACGGTGCAGCTCAGCTCCTCACATGGTAGGGGTGCCCCCACCAGCCCCGTGGGGCCCC
>NW_009948783.1:0-376 GCF_000696875.1 Nestor notabilis
GTGTATATGTGCCCCTATGTACACGTATGTGCACATGTATGTGCTTATGTAGGTATATATGTGCCCGCATGTACATGTATGTGCGCATGAATGCACATATATACATGTGTGTGCATGGACATGTATAGGAATGCATGTATACGCCTGTGTATGTTCACATGGATGCATACATACATGTGTGTGTGTGCATGCGTGTGCACAGGAATGCACATTTAGAACATATATGTGCCTGTATGTGTACACAGACGCATATATACACGTGCGCATGTGTACAGGAATGCACATATGTAGCACGTATGTGCACATATATGTGCACAGATGCACATATACACGCGTGTATGTGCCTGCATGTGCGTGTGTGTGTCTAAGGATGCAC
>NW_009948784.1:0-375 GCF_000696875.1 Nestor notabilis
GGCCCAGCAGCAGTTTTCTCTGCTAACCCTAACCCAGGACGCTACCTGGCCCCTTGCTCCCGCTCACACCATCGCTGCCTTTGCCAGACGTTTGGAGCCATTGGGCATACTGAGCGCCTATTTCCACCTTCCAGCAGCCACGCTCTCCCTCTCCCACTGCAAAAGGCAGGTGCACCCTTAACAACAACCGAACCTTTATCTCAGAAAGAAGACATCTGGTTGCAGTCTCACCCTGACTTCGGCATTTGCTCATAGCTGACAATCAAGTTGGCAAAGCCGTGATGCCTGAGCTCCATCTCCAAGATGTTACTGGTTAGGCAAGCCAAGCGCTCCGCAGAGACAATATATGCTGCATTGCAGCCACTGTCAGGAGCT
>NW_009948785.1:0-377 GCF_000696875.1 Nestor notabilis
GTGTTTCTGCTGTAAATCTCGTGGAGGACCCTGAGCTGTGTTTGCTGAAAGATGCAGTAGAATTAATCACCTCATTGCTGGCAAAATGTGTTCTGGAGGGGGCTGCTGAGAGGAGGATGGCAGCTAAACACAATAGGAAACGTGTGGGAATTTAGCACCCACAGAGGTGCTGTTTGTGCCTTTTAAAACTCACAATTCCTCGTCTAGAAACAGGAAGATGATCTGGTGACCTCCTGCTTCTGTCAGCTCAAGTGTGGTTTTAGGATAGGGGTATGAGCGGTGTCTGAAGCCGTGTGGATTCACAGGAGTCCTCTGGGCAGGTTCTTGTGCCCTGTGTGGATCTGGTTCTGGTTACAGCCGTGTCGTTGTTCCAGTGC
>NW_009948786.1:0-377 GCF_000696875.1 Nestor notabilis
GGCCTGGCCTGGGTGCCACTCGACTCAGGGCCGTACCTGGCTCGTCCTCGGTGTCCTGCGCTGCTGCAGGTGACGCTGCCAGTTCCTCCTCTTGCGCTGCTGGCGAGGCAGCGGCTGTGCTGGCTTCTCCTTGACATTTTTCAGATGCTCTCCTCATCACTGCCTCCCTGAATGAGATCTGCACAGCTCTGTCAGTAAGTGTGCGCCAAGCTGGGGCAGGTGCCTCTCTTGGTGCCTCTGATGCTGCCTGCTGCTCGTCAGAGCCACGGGAAGCTGGTGCCGGTGGCTCCTTCTGCTCTTGTGCCACGGCAGCGAGAGGTATGCGGCGCTCCTCTTCCTCAGCAGCTCCAGCCAGGGTAGGAGCTGCTGGCTCGGTG
>NW_009948787.1:0-377 GCF_000696875.1 Nestor notabilis
GTGCTGCAGGTGTTTCATGTCCTGTTGTTCACTGGCCTGCTTTAAGTGTACAAGTTTGCCTCGCAGAAACGATGGCAAGGGTGTTTACTGTTGTTGGTGTGATGCTTTCTCCCTATAGCTACAGGATGGCCCTGGGGCTGGGAGGAAGGAGAAGTGGGTTTGAAGTAGCTGGGTAGCCTTCCTTCAGGGTGTATCACAGAATGGCTGCAGTGGGATATCAGAGGACTACAGAGCAGCCAAACATTTTGTTGAGAGATAAGACAGACATCAGTGGGAACGTTTAAAGTGATGAGGAAACAGCCTACTCTTGCTGAAAGCGATACGGATGTGGGACATGGGTCCAGAAGTCTGAAGGTGAAAATAAGCATTTGCAGAAT
>NW_009948788.1:0-364 GCF_000696875.1 Nestor notabilis
GCCTCTCAGAACAGCATATTGCTGACAGCTGTTTTATTCTCTAAGTACTAGAACATTAAAAGAAGCTATATTTAGATTCATTTAAATAAATAATCTGGGATTTGTAGTTTGTAACATAATCTTAAACTGTGAAACCAAATGATAAATTGGGGTTGAGTCTCTGGAGCATCTTCTCAAGAGAAAGGTTGTTTAATATGTAAATTCAATTATAGTGACCTCGTTAGCTTAAGCCCTGCTTAATGAGTATATTGATCTTATAAAAGAAAGAAGATAATGATTGAAATTGATAGATTAAAATTCTACTCATACATCAAACAGTAAAACTTTATGTAAGCATCTAGGAAATCCCAGACTCATGGCCAAT
>NW_009948789.1:0-376 GCF_000696875.1 Nestor notabilis
AACAAACACAGCACTGGAGCAACCACAGCTTTCGCTTTGCTCAACAGCAACTCTCTCTGGCCGGGAAGACCTAAATCCATCATCATCCAGGTAAGTGATGACACAGAGATTTGGGGACCTACCTTCCCCAAGGGCAAGCATGTAGCCCCCATCTTACCTGGGCAAGCAGAAGGCAAAGACTCTTACCTGAGCCGAGCAAGAAAAGAAAGAGAAAAGCGGCTTTGCTAATCCCCATTTTGGCCCAGTTGGCGGGTGCTGGAAGTTGTGTGTGTCAGTGCACAAAGTTTTATTGACTCGCACTGCAGTGAGGCAGCATCAAACAAACAAGGCAGGTAGATGAAGTTAATCATTCTCCCATGCTGTGACCCCCTTTACC
>NW_009948790.1:0-374 GCF_000696875.1 Nestor notabilis
TGAAACCAGAATGCACAAGAACTGCATATAAAGCATAGATGAGCGGTTCTCCCATTGACTGGGACATATATGCTCGAAGATCCAAATATTCAGGGTATTTTACATCCTAAACACAGAACAGGAAGATTCAAAAATTACCCTGAAATACTTCATGGAACAGCCTGAGAAAAACCCCTCTAAAAACACAGGCTAGGATCACATGAATATAGTTTGGATTCATTTAAAAATACCTCTTCTCATAAACAACGTTTAATAATTTAAGCTGCAGAGAACTGTTTTCTGCAGAATTAGCTCTAAGAGTGAGGTGTATTCTTACGGTTACCATAAGCCACAGTTGTCAGACCGACTTCTCTTAGACTATCGTTAGTAGTTAC
>NW_009948791.1:0-375 GCF_000696875.1 Nestor notabilis
TGTCAGGCAGTTGTAGAGGGAAATAAGGCATCACTATGTCCAGGCTGCAGGAGACAGCCCCGGGGAGCCAGGGGCTGGGGATCACACCTTCAGGAGACCCTTGTGCACAATGGTCTGATGGGAAGAACCAGGTTTTTCATTCATCTTCCCAGACTGTGCTCCCTTGTTTGACCCAGCTGAGCCATTCCCAGGGGTTATGCCTGGCCCTTCTCTCCTCTCTGCACCTGAGGAGGAAGAGGAGGAAGTCAGACAGGGAAGGAGGATTTTGGTGCCACGGCTGACACACAGTTTTAGGACCCCCTCTTACATCATAGGAGAGATTCACAGTCCTGAATGAAGCCTGAATCAGAAAGAGATTAAAACACACTGTAGCTT
>NW_009948792.1:0-377 GCF_000696875.1 Nestor notabilis
ATCTAGTCTAGGTCATGCTTTTCCTAGAAAGCTTGGACCAGATGATACTTGGGGTCCCTTCCAAACTGTTATTCCATGATTCTATGATATTAAAGACCTTCAATACCCCAGTCATGTATGCAGGCATCCGGGCTGTGTTGTCTCTGTCTGCCCCTGGTTGTACCACTGTTACGGTGATGCACTCTGGAGATCCATGTCCCCCCCCACCATGCCATCCTCCCTCTGGATCTGCCTGTCCAACTCGACGACTACCTCATGAAGATCATGAGAGAGAGAGGCTACAGCTTCACCACTACAGCTGAAAGCAACGTTATGCATGACATGAAGGAGAAGCTGTTATGTTGCCCTAGATTTTGAGCTGGAGATGGGCACAACCA
>NW_009948793.1:0-379 GCF_000696875.1 Nestor notabilis
GCCTTCTCTTCTCTAGGCTGAACAGCCCCAATTTTCTTCGCCAGTTTTCTTTTTTAGAGGTTGGGATGGAGTAACAGTGACCAGAAAAGGGCAGAACAATGAGTGGAAACACAAGCGCTGTTGAGACAGCACATCAGAGCTGCACAACCACTAACCCCCATCCAGGAGGGCAGAGGTCCTGCTGGCCCTGCAAGAACCAGGACACCAAGCACCTGCCCTGCCAACACCAGGCCGCCTGCCCACGCCGAGCACAGCATCACTTTGCATTACTCGGCCCACATCCAGCAATGTGGAAGCTGCTGCGTGCAGATAAAAACGCGGAGTTGCACCCACAGCAGACAAAGGGATCCTCCGAGGGGCGCCCCTCTGCTCCCACCCG
>NW_009948794.1:0-379 GCF_000696875.1 Nestor notabilis
CGACAGATCCCAGCAGATCCCAGTATCCCCAGCAGAGCCCAGTAGGCTCCAGTAGCACCAGTAGGTCCCAACAGATGCCAGTAGCTGCAGTAGGTTCCAGTAACACCCAGTAGGTCCCAATAGAGCCCTGTGAGCCCCAGTATATCCCAGCAGATCCCAGTAGGGCCCCAGGAGACCCCAATAGATCCCCTAAGATCCCAGTTTGCCCCAGTAGATCACAGCAGGTCTCAGCACGCTCCAGTAGACCCCATCAGAGCCCAGTATGTCCCAGTAGAGTGCAGCAGGGTCCCAGTAGGCTCAAGGTCCTATAGACCCCCAGTAGACCTGAGAGCCCCAGCAGAGCCCAGTGCATCCCAGTGCATCCCAGTGCATCCCAGTG
>NW_009948795.1:0-374 GCF_000696875.1 Nestor notabilis
CCCTTACCTTGAGAATGACTTCAGAAGAGGACACAGTCATTGAGAGAACTGACATCATGAGATAAAATGCATGAGAACAGCATGGGTGACTTTTCATTTGGAGGGCTTTAATAATATACCACTGAGAACTCTTATCTCACAGTTTACTTTCACAGAAGCTGGGCAATAAGCAGTTCCGGTAACTTTCCAAGTTGCAAATAAGAAGGGATTACTTTTCATTATCTTGATTTTACTTCTTTCTGACTCCTTAGGAACCATTTTCATTTGAATTTTTTGGTTCTGTGGGTGGAAAAGGGACAATCATGTATCTGTCTTACTTCTGTGAAAGACAGTGGGGCTAAAGGGCACTGCCTCCAAACTGTGCACTTTCATTG
>NW_009948796.1:0-379 GCF_000696875.1 Nestor notabilis
CCTCTGCCAGACCCAGAAAGCCCTCACCTTGTGCGTTCCTCTTTGTGTTGTGGAAGCTTGTCTGCTCTGACACGATCAAGTCTATCTGGTGGGGCAACAGGGGAAGGTGCATTATTATTGCAGAAGATCTCTTCCAAAAGGAAGTGCTGTGTAGAAGGGGAGCACAGAAGATCTCTAGTGCTAGAAACATGGCCAGATTCCTGTTCCAGCTGCACTACCATGGCTTCTGCAGGATGCCAGAGGACATGGACATAGACACCAGCATCAACGATCTCCAGGCAGTAGTGGCAACAGGGCCTGCTCTAGGACGGGTATGTTGGTTCCTTCACACACAAAAGAATCCTCAAACATCTTGTGGCAGCTGCTGAATGCTGACAAG
>NW_009948797.1:0-378 GCF_000696875.1 Nestor notabilis
GCAGAGTCGCTGCCCTGGAGTTCAGCAGAGCCGAGGTTCTGCTGATCCTTACCCATGAACCTTCAGCCTTCTCACTCGCAACATTCTGTTGAAGGCAGTCGATGCACTCCCTGACGTATAACACAACCCCACCACCTCTTTTGCCTTGTCTGTCCCTTCTGAAGAGCCTGTAGCCATCCCCACAGCACTCCAATCACACGGCTCATTCGACCGGCTTTCTGTGCTAGCGACAATGTCATGATGTCCCTGCTGCACAACGCTCCCACCTCCTCCTGTTTGTTCCCCATGTACATACAGCAGCCTCGAGAACAATCCGTGTGGACAGTGCCCTTCCGAGCAGGCTTTAACATGTTCCAGCCCTGAAGTTTGGCTCTGGGG
>NW_009948798.1:0-373 GCF_000696875.1 Nestor notabilis
AATTACTGCTGTAGCTGAACCCAGGACAAGGAACCTTGGAGATTTTTCACTTTTTACAACACGGAGAATTTAACCACCTTAGAATATCATTATGATCTATGCCAAAAATTTAGCAGATAATTACCTCTGCTGGGAAAACTAATCATAGCTTAATTACAAAACTGAGAAACCATTCTTCTCTTAGCTTTCATAGGAAAAGTTTGCTGACTTGAAACCCAGATAGCATTGTGAATCTGAGTAAAGAGGTAAAGTCTTGCTACTCTGTATAAAGTTGTTACAGACACAATTTTATGCACTTATCGTTGACTGCATTTTGAATATAATTCCTGTCATGGTTCAAGGCCAGCCAGCAATTTGGAACCACGCAGCCGCT
>NW_009948799.1:0-379 GCF_000696875.1 Nestor notabilis
TTCATCGTGTTATCGGTTAGCCGGCGCCCTGCAAGACAGCAAGCGGCGCCTCGTACACAAACGCAGCACAAGGCACCACACGGTAACGTCTTCTCCTTGTCGCCACAGACAAGGCAGAGCTCTGACCTTAGTCTGGGGATCAAAGTGATTACTTTAGGACAGAAGAGTGTCATTCGTTTAAAAACCGACCCCAACCCCGCGGACACCGCACGGCCTGCCCCAGCACCGGCCAACCCCCTTCCCCACAGAAGGAGAAACGCCTCAGCGCCTGGGCCAGGCCGCTCCCTCTTCAGGTGGGAGGCGGCGGTGCGGCCCACTGACAGGGCCCCGCTCAGCAGCACCTGCCCCGGGACGCGAAGGGCAAAAGGCGCGGGGGGGG
>NW_009948800.1:0-379 GCF_000696875.1 Nestor notabilis
TCCTCCTCCTCCTCCTCGGAGCTGCTGGTCCTCTCGGCCAAGGGCCCCGTGCTAGGTTCCTGCATCCTGGCGGCTCCCGGTTACGCCGCCGCATTCCTGGGAATCCCATAGGCAGAGCCGCTGCTGGGCCCGTTGTGCTTCCGCCCGCCCCTTCCCGCCCGCTCCTGGAGCGAGCCACTGCTTCCAAGCGAACGACACGACGTTTCCGGGATTCGGCGGCTCCGAGATGTGGAATCCCAACCGGGAGATGAGCGAGGATTTTCTCTACCTCAACGTGTGGCTCCCATCCCCACGCCCTCCTCATCCCATCCCGGTCCTCGTTTGGATCTATGGAGGCGGCTTCTACAGCGAAGCCGCATCCCTGGATGTGTACAACGGG
>NW_009948801.1:0-374 GCF_000696875.1 Nestor notabilis
TGAGAGCTGGTCCAAAATCATCGGATTGCCCAGGATGAGCAGAGTGCCGGCTAAAGGGACTGAGAAAAACTGTTCCCATCCTCAGAGCTTTCTAAGTATCTCTGTGATCAGGAACAGCCACTGTCTTCACAAGCACAGCAGCGACAGCCCAGAGAAAGGCCCTGGACAAGAGCTGCCAACCAGTCTGTTTCCAGGGACGCCAGCAGTTACAGCGGCTTCATGTACGAGTGAAACAAGACTCTGTGGATGTACTATTCACATGGAGATTTGCACACATATGCACCAGATCTTCCCTGAAGAAGGAAGATCTAATTCAACAACAAGGCTGGACGCTGTACAACAGAACAACTGGCTCGATGAAAAGACATCAGCTG
>NW_009948802.1:0-379 GCF_000696875.1 Nestor notabilis
TTGCACGTCCCCGTCTCGTCACACATCCATGTCCTGGTGCACGTCAACATCTCATTGCACATCCATGTCCCGGTACGTGTCCACATCTTCTTGCACATCCATGTCCTGTCACATGTCCGTGTCCCGTTGCATGTCCACGTCCCATTACACATCCGTGTCTCATCGCACGTCTACATGTCATTGCATGTCAACATCTCATTGCACGTTCATGTCCATTGTGTGTCCATATTTCATTGCATGTCCATGTCCCGCTGCACATCCGTGTCCTGTTGCGTGTCCATATCCCATCGGACATCCGTGTCCCATTCCAAGTCCTCATCTCATTGCATGTCCTCCTTTTCTTGCACATCCATGTCCCGTTGCATGTCCTCATCCCATT
>NW_009948803.1:0-380 GCF_000696875.1 Nestor notabilis
GGAACATCCCACTCCATCCCTGCACCCAACTCCTTGCACCCAGCCTCCTCCCCAGGCAGCTGTGAAGATGATGGGGCACAGAAGAGGTGTCCAGCTCTTTCCCATCCAGGATTAGCTCCTGGATGGAATCCCCAAGGACAATGGAGAAGTCTGGGAATGGGGCATTGGGAAGTGGGTGGGAGACACGATGGACCCTGCGCAGCTCCAGCGCCTCATCCCATGCCCGGAGCCAGGATCAACCTCCTGGAGACCCTTGTTGAGCATGAGCCCCATGGACAATGCCCACTTCCAGGCTCGGGATGCTCCCGGAGGACCCCGCATCCCGGACACCCAGCGCCCACCCCGGGCACCCTCCGGGCCTCTCCCAGCTCCCAGCGGCG
>NW_009948804.1:0-378 GCF_000696875.1 Nestor notabilis
AGTTTCCACTCCAGTGCTGGTGTGACAGCACAGACAGCGTCTCACAGACGGACTGACTCTCAAAGAGGCAGGAATCTTAAAATCCAGCCAGTTCTAGTCTAAACCCCACTCTTGCCCTGCTGCATTATGAATCAATGTACCCTGACGTAGTTACTTTCCCTCTGCATACTTCATCTTTTTAATTTCCTCTGTAGCTCTGCCTACAGCTGGCGAAGTAATCACTGCCTGAGCAATGCACCTCAAAATACTTGTTAATGCTGAATGAGTCTAGCTGAATTTTCTGTTTCCTATCAACTGCTGGGCATCTTAATCTATATCAATGTTAGGTTCATGGTACTGAACTCAAAGAACAATTAGTTTGTTCAGGGGAAGGAAGTG
>NW_009948805.1:0-380 GCF_000696875.1 Nestor notabilis
TATATATATGTATTTTTTTCCTTTTTTTTTTTCCTAAGACAGTTTCTGTCACCACCTTGAGCATGAAAAAGGGCTGCAAGCAATAACCTGCAAAGCCCTCCAAAACAAGAGGTGAATAACAAAACTGGCACCGACTTGAGGTGCAAGGCCAAGTTTGGGGGCTGATTCGTGACTTTGAGTGGTTCTGCCCTGGCCAGGTCCTTCTGCCACCCTCCTCTGCTTGAGCTGCCGTCAGGCCTTGCGTTGGTCCCTGCTGACACGTGCACCTCCTATTTGGAGGAGAAAATAGCATGATAGGGTGGACAGGGCTTTGTTTCACCCTCCAGGCTGGGTCCACAGTAAGTGTCTTCTGCTGGCTTGTTGTTCTGTTGGGGGTTTTT
>NW_009948806.1:0-377 GCF_000696875.1 Nestor notabilis
TTTTTTTCTGAGAATCCCCTTCGAGTTCTTCCTGCATGTTTATGTGGCCTCTGTTCCTGGTTGTAGATCCTAACCCAGGAGGACTGGAATGTTGTGCTCTATAATGGCATGGCCTCCACCTCACCATGGGCATCCCTCTACTTTGTGGCTCTCATGACATTTGGCAATTACGTCCTCTTTAATCTACTGGTGGCCATTCTTGTAGAAGGGTTCCAGGCTGAGGTGAGTTGCCACTGAGACCTCATCAGGAGGAACAGAGTTGCTAAAAAGGTAATCTTTGAGACACTTTGAGGGTGTTGGGGTAGAGGACTCCCGAAGTATCACACTTCTGTCATTTCCCTTGTTAAGTTCAGGGTGGGCCTCATTAAAAAAAAAAA
>NW_009948807.1:0-381 GCF_000696875.1 Nestor notabilis
GTAGATGAGGCCCCCAGTGATATGGTTTAGTCCTAGGGTAATGGTTGGACTTAATGATCTTAAGATTAAGGTTCTTTCCGACCTGGTTAATTCTATGCAAGACCAGACGAGACCAAGCTCTCTCATAAGAAATCAGGAATGCTGGAGTACACACTTCCCGTACAAAGTGCTCACTATGTCCGAGCCAAGCATCCCACGGCCAGGGGGTTATCTCCTGCTCAGTACCCGACCTGACCCCAGCACAGCCCCGTACCACGGGAGCCGAGCGAGCCAGAGCTCACCAGCATGGAGATGGGAAACGCGAAGTCACAGAACCCCGCGTTACTCACGCACACACGCGCCAAACTACAAAGGAGCGAACCTACAGGGCTGTCAACGAGC
>NW_009948808.1:0-378 GCF_000696875.1 Nestor notabilis
CCTTATGGTGCAGGAACAGGCAATCCCTGTCTGCCAAAAATCAAACCTGTGGGAAAGAGACCAGCCTGGCTGAACAGGGAAATATTTCTTGAACTCAGGGGAAAAAAAAGAACTTGTCACCTGTGAAGAAGGGACTGTCACTCCGTAAAAAGTACAAGGATGATGTTAGGTTATGTTAGAGAGAAAATTAGAAAGCCGAAGGTGCAGGTGGAACTCAATCTGGCCATTGCCATAAAAGATAATTAAAAGTACTCTTACAAATATATTAGCAATAATAGGAGGGCCAAGGAGAACGTCCATCCTCTGCTGGATACTAGGGAAAATGTAGTGACTGAGGATGAGGAAGAGGCTGAGGTCTCTTCTCCCAAGTAATAAGCG
>NW_009948809.1:0-381 GCF_000696875.1 Nestor notabilis
CCATCCATCCATCCATCCATGCATCCATCCACCATCCATCCCTCCCTCCCTCCCCACCAGGAGATGGGAAACAGAACCAGAGGTTCAAGATGCAGGATTAGGAGGTTGGAGGCTGCTCCCCCACCTCCCAGCCAAGCGCCCCCCGATCGGGATGCCCGGCGCGCCCCGGCACGCCCCAAAGCCACCACCAGCACTGCTTAGTTAAAAGGTTTATTTAACTTTTTAATTTGAGGTAAAATACTTTGTGTATTTTCTCTTTCAACTTCCATAACAAAATACAGAGCTATCAGATACCCCTGGAAAAAAAATATGTATATTATACATATATTTCTCTAACATTACATCATATATATATAATATATAGATGCCAACTTTGTGTGG
>NW_009948810.1:0-379 GCF_000696875.1 Nestor notabilis
AGTCATCTTTCCCCTTTGTCCATGCCACCAGATGGAACGTGAGTAGGTTGTTCGACCATTCTGCCCATCTCATGTTATAGGTGCTTTGAGTATAATTTAATATTTCACTAGCCAGTTAACCAGGAAAAACAATACCTGTCACTAGGAGTCTGAGCTGTTATTCCCCAGGTTTAATCAACTCATTTTACCAACGTTTCTTTTGCCCCCCTGTTTGAGGTCTCCTATTTGGCACAGACGTCATGCGATACCTGATGTGGGAGCTGGAGACTTGAGAGCTGTTTTCTTAGACTAAATGTTTGAGGTTACAGGACGTGGCCCAGTTTCACATAAGCTTTCAAATTTCAGTGGGACATGCCAAATCCTGGAACTGTCAAATAGT
>NW_009948811.1:0-376 GCF_000696875.1 Nestor notabilis
TCTTGTGTGGAAGCCATCTAGGTGCTCTCCACGTTTGCAGTGGGTTTAAGCTGTAAAACCAGTAATTTTATCTACACAAACAACTATACTATCATACTTCTCGATTATTCTGCTTCAGCGTACATCTATTGTTAGGCTGATGGGTTTGATTGTTCTCGTTACTGATGCTGTAGCATAGCCCGGATGCTGTCTGTGGCACTGCAGACTTGATTGATTTCAAAGTAGAATCATTGCCACAGGAGGTAAATGCTCAGCGTACTCTGAGGTTTCTGCCTCCTTCACAGTGTTGGCCGGTTGACAGTAGGTCACTTCAGGATGAACTCGCAAGGTTCTCTCCTAAACTACTAGGAAGTGTTGGAAATTTTGCATTTCCAGT
>NW_009948812.1:0-382 GCF_000696875.1 Nestor notabilis
CAAATGAGAAAGGCAGACATCAACATGGCTGAGATGAGGAGAGCTCTGAGTCATTTCAGAGGCAGGGAGCAGTGGGGAGCTGGGGAGGGATGTGGGGGGGAGCTCTTCCTAAAGGCGTGGATGCTGGCACAGCCTTGCATGTGTGTAGAAGGGGCTGGGCGGGAGGAAGAACCTTCCAGCTCCCTCGTGCTGCAGAAAGAACCTTCCAGCTTCCCTGTGCTGCAGAGTTCCATGAGGAAATCCCCATGTTCTGAGCCTCTGTCTCTCTATCACCAGGTTTGCTCCAAGAAACGTGCCAAAGATTCCCAAGGCAGCAGCGACTCGTGCCTGAAGCGGTAACTCCTGCCCTGTCCTGCCCTGCCCCAACAGGCTCTGCTCCAGC
>NW_009948813.1:0-382 GCF_000696875.1 Nestor notabilis
TGTGCACACAGGCACATGTTCATCTGTTCTTTCTAACGTAAAAAAATTATTCGAATCTGCTGCTCTTGAAAGAGAAAATCCCACCAGGCTGTCCTAAATTGCATGCCACTGCTCTGAATCAGTGGTTATAACAACTTAACTCTGACCCTATCCAAAATTAGAGAATCTGAAATGTGAATATGAGCTAGTGCTGGTACAGTCGTGGTGTGCTGAACACTGCTGGGAAGGCTGGGGCCATCCAGAAGTGTCGTATGGAAATATCCCCATCTAGTGGGTGTCACTGGGCTGAGGACACTCCTCTGACATACAAGTACACTGCCTGTCCAGTGTTCTATAGCAGTTGCACATCTGGTTTCCTGAAAGAAAACAGCAAAAGTAGGAA
>NW_009948814.1:0-382 GCF_000696875.1 Nestor notabilis
GTCCAACGTGACAAGTGTTTATACAGGACTAATGAGTGTCTCTGTTCCCAAGACATCATGGGTCACTCAGGCACAGAGGCCCAGGCACGCATGCCAGTTCCCTTGCAGCATGCAGGCTTGCAAAGAGCATAGAGGCAGCAGCCTGGCATGCTTTGGGCTATGCTTCTTTCCACAGGGAATGTGTCAGGAGCTATAGGTTGCTCTCTGGAGGGGATGGCTGGTCCTGCAGCAAGGCTCTTGGCTCTAGCACCATCCTCCCAGCCCGGCTCTCTGCAGGACTGTCCACCAGAACAGCCACATGCTTTAAGCCATGCAAACCATCTCCTGAGAAAGAAAAGCACCATTTTCACATTTAGGTGTCTTAAATATACCAGGATTTGAG
>NW_009948815.1:0-382 GCF_000696875.1 Nestor notabilis
GCCCCCAGCCGATGGCCAGGACACCCCTGCATGGGAGGACGCTTGCAGAGGGATCAGTATCTTCTCCGTGATCGAGATCGGCGACCTGGTGGGGAACAGAGCCGTCCATGAGCCACATACCCTGTTCCCTCCTCCTTACCACCCCTCCATCGCCCAGAGCCGGGGTCACTAGGACATCCTTGTGGTGTCTCAGGACACACATTGCCCCCTGCTGTCACTCCCACCTCTGCGTCTTCTCCTCCGGCGGTAGCGGAGCCTCCGGCGCCTGGAGCGGCGTTGCCTCCGGCGGCTGGAGCGGCGTCTCCGGTACCTGGAGCGGTAACCCCTCCGGCGTCTGCTCCGGCGGCGTCTGCATCGGAGGTGGCTGCTCCGGCAGCCGCTG
>NW_009948816.1:0-381 GCF_000696875.1 Nestor notabilis
GCCTACCCACCCCACAAACTCATGGTGTGTGTAGGCTGATACTGTCTGGGTAAGTAATAAGCACTTAACATTACAAAGAATAGGTTGTAGAAGCTTTTTTTTACTTTGTGTTCATCAGGTTACTCCTCAAGCTTTAAACATTATTTTGGCTATAATTCCCTCACTGTCATCCATACAGTTGTCTTCACCATTTTTCCTTTGACAGTCCCTTAAATAGCTCAATATTCTTCCAACATTTTCATTTACAGAATTAGATTTCATAAAATTAGAGGAAGAAATGTTGTTTTAAATTAACATCCTTAGACAATGTGACATTATTTTTAACCTTAATTTTTATAGCAGCAAATGGAAATAAGAGTTGCTGGCTGAAATCAGCAAGTC
>NW_009948817.1:0-380 GCF_000696875.1 Nestor notabilis
CTCTGTGAGGCAAAAGAAAGCCTCCTGTCCTGGTGGGGCTCCAGGGTCTTGGCAAGTCCACTGGAAGGAGTACATGGAACAGGTTGGGTTCATAACCAGGAAGGTTCTGGGAACACAAAGCAAAAAGGACTCCTAAGGTGGTGTTAGGATGTCAACAACTCTGCCCTGTAGCAGGCATCAGGCACTGCCAGTCCTTGACACCATCTGGAGAGAGTTATTTGTTACTAGGAACCAGGCTGGGAGCACACACACTTCACCTGCTTTCTAAGGACCCTGTTTGTGTCTCAGGTGGCTAAAAATTAGATATACACACAGAGAAATTAGCAGAGAAGTCAGACAAATTCTTACATGTTGAAATGGTCAAGTGAAAATGGCAAAAA
>NW_009948818.1:0-376 GCF_000696875.1 Nestor notabilis
CAGAGAATATTAATCATTTCCTTTGTATGTTTAAAGCCTGTAAAAACGTAGGTAGTGTAGTAGAGGTGTAAAGCTGTCATGTTATAGGTTATGACCTTTTGTGTTGAAAAGCCTCATTGTGCAAACTTAAACATGTAGTAGGGGTCCTCACTGTCAGTTTACACCAGAAGGAGGTTATTCAGTATCACACTTCAAGTGACAGCAAAATGCTGGTCTTATTTGGGGTGGGCTCCGTTAATGTGTTCAGCTGTGGGAAATTCCAGATGTTTTGGCTTTGCAAATTGTTACAGTCTGGATGTGCAGAATCTGCTGTGGTTTATTGCAGAGCAGTTTGAAAAGGTGTAACAGGATTTCATGAGTAAGATAATTTCCTTCA
>NW_009948819.1:0-382 GCF_000696875.1 Nestor notabilis
ACTTGAATGCAACACTTCACTGACTGCTGCCCAATTCCGTGTTCTCGATAGCTCAATAAAGCGTTTGGAACCCGACTCGGTTTAAACCGCGTGGACTGAGCAGCACTTCCCAGCAATGCTCAGGAAAAACGAGCGACTGACTCAATTGTGTAGAACAGTTTTGACGCCCTCAGCTGAGTATCACGTAAGGGTACTTTACAGAGGGCCAGAGAGTTAGAGATGGGCAACAATTCCCCCCAGCACTTTTCTTCCAATCCTTGAAATGCAGAACGACCGGTGGTCTCTCCCACATGGGCTTATTTCTTGAGTGCTCTGTCGCAGGGGAAAAGGGAAAGTCACCGAGTTTGTCATTGGAGATGCTGGTGTAGGCTGCAGAAGACAG
>NW_009948820.1:0-383 GCF_000696875.1 Nestor notabilis
GTGCCAAGCAGGGCGAGTCGCTGCACAACATCCACTTCCTGGAGGGGCAGCCCATCAGTGAGTATGGCACCGCACGGCACCGCACAGCACCGCTCCCTCTGCCCAGCGCCTCCCTGTCACCGCGTGTCCCCATCCCCACGCAGGTCACCCCAAACCTCCCCATTGTCCTTCCATGCTCGGGCCATGCGGGGACGTGCACGGGGGGGGTCTGGGCTGTGTCGCCCCGTCCCATCCCTTACTCCGTGCCCTGCGGCGCAGTCCCGGAGCTGGCGGCCCGCGGCGTCATCCAGCAGGTCTTCCCATTGCACGAGCAGAGGATCCTCAAGCGGCTCATGAAGTCCTGGGTGCAGGCGGTGTGCGAGGCCCAGCCGCTCGGTATGGGG
>NW_009948821.1:0-383 GCF_000696875.1 Nestor notabilis
GCCCCATGGAGGGGGTTATGAGCCCATAAGGGGGGGATTTGAGCTGAGTTTGGGGGGGAAATTGGGGGGAATGTGGGTAAAATCTGGGAATTCGCAAGGGTTTGGGAGATTTCTCCCCAAATTGTGGGAAAACCGGGAAGGTTTGGGTGGAAATTGGGGAAAATTGGGAAATTGGACAAAAATTGGGAAAATTGGGGAAAAAAGGGGTAAATTTGGGTTCAGCTCGGGGAATTTTGGGGGAATTTGGGAAATTTCTCCCCAAACTGTGGGAAAACCAGGAAAATTTGGGGGAAAACTGGGGAAAACTTGGTACAATTGGGAAATTTGAGGGAAATTTGGAATAATTGGGGAAAAATTGGGGAAAAATAGGGGAATTTGGGGGG
>NW_009948822.1:0-383 GCF_000696875.1 Nestor notabilis
GGCTAGCCAAGACACTACTCCAGTGAGTAAACCTCCCCTTTTCTACAAAAAGTCATGAGAAACCTTCCTCTCCGGCATGTGCAGGTGTGACAAGAACCAGGAGCTGAATGTCAGACACAAGCAAATCTGGACTAGAAATAAGGCACAAACATTAATATGTCCCCAGGAATAACACTCCAATGCTCTTTCCTTGCTGTACCTGCCTGAACAATCCTTTTGCTTTGAGACATCTTGCCCAGGTCTCTGTGCTTCACTACCATCTACCTTGTTAGAGTGTCACCATGAATCCAACAGTTTCATGATAAATGGAAAACCTTGAGCTTCAGCTTAAAACAGAACAAAACATGGCCTGCAGGAAATGCCTTCCTTGAGGCCTCATTATT
>NW_009948823.1:0-383 GCF_000696875.1 Nestor notabilis
GCCCACGCCACCAGTATTCATACAGGTCCTGGCCCCTCTCTCATTCCCAGCCTGGTTCCGTGTCCCTGTCCCCAGCCCCATCCCAGCTCCATATCCCTCTAGCCCCATCCCCACCCCATGTCCTGGTCCCCAGCCCTGTTCCCAGCTCCATGTCCCTGTCCCCTCTACCTGGAGCATCTCGGTGACCTCCTGGTTGAACTTGTCGGCCAGCTGGTCAGCCAGGCGGCTCCGCACCCGGTCCCCGTGCCGCTGCAGGGCCAGCTCAGGGTCACAGAGTGCGTGGAGCGCACGGGACGCAGCCTCCAGCACCGTCTGCTCCGTGTGTTTCTGCACCACCTCCTCCAGCTGCTCCAGCACCAGCTCCAGGTGCTGCACGAGAGACA
>NW_009948824.1:0-383 GCF_000696875.1 Nestor notabilis
GAGAGCTGATATTACTTAAAACTCTCTTTGCTTTTTAGATTCATCTGCATTTATCCAGCATATCTGAATAACAAGAAGACAATAGCAGAAGGAAGAAGGATACCTATAGACAAAGTAAGTTTGTGGGTGGCAGAGAAATAAAATGTTTTGTCTTGCTGTGTAGTAGTGGGTAGAGAGTTGGAAAGTAAATCTCAAAGCTGTTGATCTTTCCTGTTCCCCATGACAAGTAACTTGATAACTGGAAATTACAATGTCTTTGAAGGTAACCTAGTCAGCATGTGAATTTGGTAGAAGAGCAGTAGATTTAAGTGTGTACTTTCATGTAAGCAGCACGTTTGGCAGACAGGTGGAGTACTGTGAAGCTTAATGCACTCAACCTCCTA
>NW_009948825.1:0-381 GCF_000696875.1 Nestor notabilis
CCCTAACTATTCTATGATTCTATGAATTTTACTTGAACTCTGCATTTTTTAGGTATCAGCCTCTAAGAGCTTGCATTTCACTCTTTTTGTTTTCCAGTTAGATTCATTGTTCTCTAGTTATTTTCATGAATAGCCTTTACTACCTACTTGTTCAGAACACACACACGCAAAAATATAACATAGAGATATATAGCTGGTATTTTGACTGTTGATGTTACCTTTCTGATATTTTATCTTTTTACTGTTCTGGTGTTTCGAAATATTTTCATTAGTGTTTTTTTTATATTTTGAAAACAAATTATATAACTTATTAATTAAAATTAACACAATAGGATAAATAAAAGCAATTTGATGGAGATACTACTAAATCAGAAAAAAAAA
>NW_009948826.1:0-384 GCF_000696875.1 Nestor notabilis
TGGGCGACAGGACCTTTGGGGTCCCACCTTGCCGCTCAGGGTCGCCATGGGGGGATGCCGAGCCAGTGCCTCTTGGCACCTCCTCGGCCTTCTCTGAGGTAGGTGGTGGGGGATGCCGGCTGCCCTCAGCTGCCTCTGACAGGTCCTGCTGGGCATCTCCCTCGCCCCGGTCGCCCTTCGACTTCAGGGCCTTGAGGAGCTTCAGGCTCCTCTCGTACTCCAGGAGCTGGCCCAGGAAGTTGAAGTTGGGCGAGATGGAAGGGCGACGGTCCTTAACGAACCTGCCAAGAGGCACAGACAGCCCCGGTTGGTGTTTGGTCCTTCGGTGGGTCACCCCTATTCTCTCAGCCTCTTTGGGAAGAAGAGGCACCATCCAGGTGCCTT
>NW_009948827.1:0-381 GCF_000696875.1 Nestor notabilis
GGTAGAAGACTGATAAATGAGCCATCTGGATCAGAAGAGTGACAATCAACATGAGAACAACTAGGAAGGCAGAAGTAATTTTGAAAAGCCTAACAAAACGGAAGATAACTGTTCCCAAAGGAACTTGGTTCATTATAATACTGAAACGCACACCCCCTGAGATAAGAGTCCCTGGCCTGCAGACACTCTTACTCATGGATCAGGCCTAGGGAAATACATGCATACTGTGCCTTTAAACTGAGACGAGAGCATGTAAGAGCTGATGACTGTAGATACAGACTTAGGTGTAGAGGAACCCCTGGTCCGCACTGCTTGAAATGTATGAAAATGGACAGCAGGCAGGCTGAGGCTGTGCTGGCTTTGTGGAGTTACCACCTAGCA
>NW_009948828.1:0-384 GCF_000696875.1 Nestor notabilis
ACCTATAGCTGTTCAAGAGTAAAATGCCTTAGCATACTGCCTTTCTGCAGCAATAGATATACAGGGAAAGCCCCTGCCCTGAAGAGACTGTTACAGCAGCTAGGATTTACCATTCAGGGAATGGGCCAGACCCACCATGTTTGTGAGCACTTTCTACTCCAGCAGGCAGAAGGAAAAAGTTAGAATCAGTCTGTGACAATTACCCTTATACAATGGAAATCATCATGAAGTATTGCTAAGCTGGCTTTTCAGTCACCTGAATGGATCAGACATGCCTTCAAAAGGATTTATAAGAAGGAAATACTTATTTTTACCTCACAGACATTTTCCAGTGTTGGCATCCATGAACTTGGAGATGGCAGTTTTGCAGAACTACCCATGTTC
>NW_009948829.1:0-384 GCF_000696875.1 Nestor notabilis
CCACCCCTCATCTGCCCCCCAGAGTGACCCACACTGTATAGCTGCTGCCCTTACCTCTCATGGTCACCCCTTGTCTCTCCTCATGATCACCCCTTATGGCCACCCCATGAGGTCCATGGCTGCCCCTGCTCTCACAACCACTCATGATCTTCCCTCACCCCCCATGGCCACCCCTCCTGTCCCTTCATGATGTCCCCTCACCCCTCCTGGCCACCCTCTCAGACCTCTGGCAGGAATAACTCGGGCAAGCAGCATAACTAGTTTAAAAGAGAGAGATTTATAATCAGGCTTGTCTTGCACTGGTAAGATCCTTTTCAGCTCCATGCACTTAGGAATAATACATGCTGCTGGTTACCAAAATAGGCAAGTCTGTGGTACAGCCTC
>NW_009948830.1:0-375 GCF_000696875.1 Nestor notabilis
AAAAAAAAAAGAAAAGAGATAGTTACGAGAAAATGTAACTGCAAAGGAAGCACACGTAGAAAGCATTAGAGATGCCTGCTAAATCAGCAGCTGAATAAACAATGGACCTGAAAAAAAGTGGTAAATTGTTGTGAATTAAAATACATTTATCTAACTATTTTAAATACACTATTGGTATGCCCAAAGCAGATAACACATTTTTATTTTGGCAGGCTGACAAATAATCACTTAACTGGTGCCACTCTTTGTTTCTCTCTAAAGAAAATGGTGCATTACTGGTTACACGAATTATCAGCTGATTTATGGGATTTAGGAGTTAGGAGCTGCAGGTCATTCAGCATCATAACAAGTACAACTGAAGTACTGCAGAAAAAA
>NW_009948831.1:0-384 GCF_000696875.1 Nestor notabilis
AAAAAAAAAAAAAAAAAAAACACCAGAAAAACAGTCTTCAAATACCTTACCACAGTAGCTACTCTTCTTTAAAAATAAAGGAATTAGAAGCAGGGTTTAAGAGCAGATTAGTTTAAGAGACTACAGTTTACTCACGCAGTAAGGTAGAGGTATGAACCAAAAATCACCTACAAGAAGTTAAAAATTACTTCTCCTCAGGAAACATAACTTCGTAAGAAAACCTGAGCTATGAGAATCCAGATTTTGTGGTGTACTACCATATAAAGACACACAATCCTTTTCTGGGTAGAAGGCAAATAAAGTTAATTTTAAAAAACATTTCAATGAGCCTGTAATGAAAAATAAACCCAGGACTTTTAGTGTTTGCCCTAAACTCACAACACA
>NW_009948832.1:0-384 GCF_000696875.1 Nestor notabilis
AAAAAAAAAGAGGACACAGACGTATCAGGACAAGGAGATGGAAAAAAACAAACCAGCGAGGGACTGCAGGGCAGAGACAGAGGATGAAAAAGAAAACCATAAAAAGAGGGAAAGGAGCAGGAGATAAGAATAAAGAGAAAAAGTACAGCAAAGAAAAAAAAACAAACCAAAAACCCCACAGCAGCATGGGGCAGAGAGAGGC
This sequence comes from Nestor notabilis, assembly GCF_000696875.1. NCBI lineage: Eukaryota > Metazoa > Chordata > Aves > Psittaciformes > Psittacidae > Nestor > Nestor notabilis. The sequence goes on from NW_009948832.1 coordinate 203, forward strand.
CCAGGGAATGGCCAGGGAGGGACCAGGACACACGAGCAGGGAGCGGCAGGGTCTCGGCAGCTCACGAGTCACTGCAGTTCTTGCCACCACCGGGACAATTTGGTGGGTCAGATGCTTCTTTCTCCTTGTCTCTTCCCTTCCTTTTCTACAACCTGAGGCAACACAGGGAAAGACATGAGAGA
>NW_009948833.1:0-379 GCF_000696875.1 Nestor notabilis
TTTTTTTTAATTTTTTTAGATTATTCACATTTAGACAAATTTGGCCATAATAATGGGAGTAGAAGTATTGCTGCAATCTGTAATCTGAACAGGACCTTGCCTGCAAAGCCCTCTAAGAGTATATACAAGCCCTTAGACATGTAAAATACTCACAAAATTGCTCTTCACATTTTAAAACACAAATATGAACAAATTCCTGAAGTGGACTGGCATTGTGATAAATGCACGTGGTTGGATAGCAATTTCCAGCTTTATGATTTCCATCTATTCTGTCTAATACAGAAACCAGAATGGGGGTTGCAAAGTACTGAAAAACTCCCCTTCCCAAGAAGTAGCCCTGAACATTAGTTTAACTCCTCTGCAGTTTACACACTTACCT
>NW_009948834.1:0-380 GCF_000696875.1 Nestor notabilis
ATATAAGATTAATGTGTGCTCTGGTGGTTTATTTATAAAAATATTCACAAATCTTGAAAGTTTCATACTTTTTAGCACACACAATTTGTCCAAAAATTTCTCCTAGAAAACATGGTTGTTCTTTACTCATACTTTAACATTCATGTCTCTATTAAAAGTTTACACTCTGCCAAGGAGGGAACATAGACACAGTATGTGCCAAAAGTGACTAGTCACTTCCTATGACTAGATGAGAACTTGATTTCTTCAATAACTGCATAAACTACTATTTTCCATCCCCTAAAAAAACCCAGGATAAACATTTCCAAATTATTAATTAGTAACTCAGTTCACATTGTGAATGATCCTACAAGAAAAAGAAAAACCTTAAGTGTATCATA
>NW_009948835.1:0-384 GCF_000696875.1 Nestor notabilis
GCACCTGGCATTCAGCCAGGGTCAACCCACCGCACTATTTTATATGATTTACAAGTGAGCAGTGTTTTGCTAACGAACAGTATTAAAATGCATGGAAATAAACAGATTCGATAAAACAGAGCACGTCTCTGCTGCCATTGTCAACACCAGCATTGTCAGCACTGCCAAGGCCGAATATTGTCGCCGGCTGGGCAGGGACGTCCTGGCGCTCCCAGCATCACTGCTCTCGCTCCCAGCAGCACTTCTTCCTCCCCACGCTGCAGGGGCGGGCTGGCATCAGCTTCTCTCCGTGCCCGCCCTCGTTTCCCCCGCGCTGTTCCCCCCCGACTGGCGGCGGTTGGGCGGCCACGAGGGGCCGGTGCTGCCCCGCGGAGACGGAGCGCT
>NW_009948836.1:0-379 GCF_000696875.1 Nestor notabilis
TGCTGGCTGAAATCAGCAAGTCATTCCCTTTGGAATATGGAATAACAGAGCATGTAGTTCTGAATAACTTGTTTGGAATCAAGCAAGAAAGTCTTCCTTACGTCAGAGTATAGAGAAAACTACGCAATACTGGTTTACCTACATATTAGCTGCAGTGTACCAGTGCAGTACAAATAGAATTGCACTCCTCTTTCCGGTCGGCTTTACTTGCCTCAGGCTTTGTAAAAGAACTTGCACTTCTCCCATTACACTAGATTTTTCCCCTTGACACTGCTTTCTGATTTCTAGAGAATGTTTTTTATTATTTTGATAAGAAAATAATCTTTTCCATGGTTATTTTGCATATAAAAGAAAGATTTAGAAAGAGATTTTTTTTTTT
>NW_009948837.1:0-382 GCF_000696875.1 Nestor notabilis
TCTCAGACTAGTGGCTTCTCAATGAGGGACAGGCAATGGAACCAGTTTTCTGTCTCCTAAATTAATGTTCTGTGTATTTATCGGATGTCTCTGAATGCGAGCACTTTTCTATTGAGGAGCCACAAACCCTTTGGAGTGGTGTAACGCAGGGAAGTACACAGAAGCATCTGCTTTTTTGTGTGCTGGTTCCCATGAGGTAACTTACACTCTGTAGAGGGGCACATCCTTTTGGCAGCTCTTTGCTGAAGGGAGGGGGAAGTGAATTTTGTCAAATGAAATGTGGTCACTGTGTACCGTGCTTGTATGAGGGTGAGTATTGTGGAGTTAGATCAGACTCGTATTGAACAGTTTGTGTTCAGTGTGGGTTTGTGTCTTAGCACTG
>NW_009948838.1:0-385 GCF_000696875.1 Nestor notabilis
TGTGTGTGTGTGTGTGTGTGAAGTTTCAAATGAAAGCTTAAATTCTACACAAGGACCAACAATTATTGCCTGTAAGAGCCCAGTTCTACACTGTACCAACTTCCCCACTGCCTGCTACACACCTAAGGGGTGAGCACAGAGGTACCTGCTAGGAGGCCAGGCCCCCCACCAGGCCTCCTGGAGACCACTCCACAGCCCAGCTCCCACCACTCTGCATGGCCCTGCAGACTCAGGTGTGCCTTAACTGAGACTCCCTCTTGGTGTAAGGGGTGGGGTGTGTGTCCTGGGGTGAGGAGAAAAAAATCACAGAATTAACTATATTGGAAAAGAATTTTAAGATCATTAAGTCCAACTTTTACTCCAGGACTGCAAAGTCCACCACTAA
>NW_009948839.1:0-367 GCF_000696875.1 Nestor notabilis
TTATACTTACTGGTCTGCCCCAACTCTTCACAGCACACTGCAGTCATTCAAAAATAATTTACTTATAGCTATCTGTTCAGACACCCCTGTGGCATCATCACTCCACTGCACCACAGACTTCCTCAAGTTTGGTGCATCCCTGCCATCCTCATTTCAGACTCAATGTGGCAGGCTTCCTCCATAACATCTCACATCATTTCAGTGAAACAAGTACCTGCATGTTGTTATTTGCTTTACTCTTTTGTCTTACACATTTTCATCCATCAGTGAAAAGCTTTCTGTTTTCCATCTTTCTTCCTCGTTACTGATTTTGATAGCAGAGTCATGCATTCTCTGATACACCTGGGTCGGCACAACCCCAGGCACA
>NW_009948840.1:0-375 GCF_000696875.1 Nestor notabilis
GCATGTAGCATGGGCAATAAACAAGAGGAGGTAGAGATGTGCGCATATCTCCAGGACTTTGTTCTTACTGGCATCACAGGGATAGGGTGGGATGGCTCCTATGATGGAATGTTGAAATGGAAGGATACAGGCTCCTTCAGAAAGGACAGACAGGGAAGATGAGAAGGGGTCTATGTCAATGACCAATGACATTATAGAGAGGGTCTGTTACAGGCAAACCGACAAGAAAGACTGAGCAGATGAGTCCCTCTACAGACAGATAGGAGCAGCCTGAGGTTCACAAGCCCTGGAAGCCTTCAACCACCTTGGTATCTGTTGGAGGGACAACACAGCAGGAAATAAGCAATCCAGGAGGTTTCTCAAATGTGTTGATGA
>NW_009948841.1:0-385 GCF_000696875.1 Nestor notabilis
TGGAGCATCCTTGGGGCCATGGAACACTGAGAAGCTCCAGAATATCCTGGCCCTGCCCAGGTGCCGCAGGGAGCTCTGTGACTGCATCAGCACCTGCTCCCTGCAGGAGCTGCTGGATCCATGGCAAAGCCTCGATCCCTTTGGAGACTCTGAGGACAAACCCTTCAGGAAAGGTATGTGACGGGAGCTGGGATCAGGGCTGCTGCTCCGGCTCCATCTGTGTAGCACAGGTGCATCCTGGTTCCATTCCTCCTACCCTTTGGCATCCCCGGAGCCACAGTGGTTTTAGCCTGGGCCCCATTTCCCATCTGCTTGTCCCTCGGTGTCCTCAGAGCCATGTCTGCTTTATCCCGGCTCCATTTCCCATCCTCTTGTCCTCCGACAT
>NW_009948842.1:0-386 GCF_000696875.1 Nestor notabilis
CCCCCTACTCTTGGCCAAAGCATCTTGGAACCTAGCGCAGACCCAAGCCCTTGAAAGGCACAGGACACTGATCATTACTATTTGTCCTGAAAGGCTTGATCCCAGAGAGCCATTGGAATATCCATCCCAGATCAGGTACTGGTACCATTCATCTCTTTTCCATAGATTAGTTCAGGAGTTAAGACACTGGTTCAGGATGCTGGAGCACAGAGCCCTAACTCCTTTCACTCCATCCCAGCTACCAAACTGCAGGCTGCTCTGATGAGCAACAGAAGCCTGCACATAAATCCTGCTCTTGATGGTTTTCCTTAGTGTGGAGCATTTCCAGACTGGAGAAAGGGAACAGGATGGTATAGCTCTGGGATAAGATTCTTATTCCTGTTTAT
>NW_009948843.1:0-385 GCF_000696875.1 Nestor notabilis
CAACAAAAAAAACCCTATTGTAACTGAGCTTCATAATTCAATAGTAAGAATGTTCTGTGGGATATTATTGCTTTGAAAGATAATTGGAATTCCACTTCAATAACCTTGTTGTACAAGTACTGACATATACCCTGAAGATGTGGAATCTGACACCAGATTTTATCCATATAACTGAAGCAGACTAAGCTGAATGAACCCAGTTTTGGTTTACATCAAGAGTGAAGAAGGAAAACAAAGGCAGCATTTATGTGAGAGAAGCTAGAACCAACTGTCTTCCCTTCAGGAACTGATATTTGGAATCCAAAAAGCTGTGCACTAACTTACTTGCAAAAAGGCAGAGTTCTTGCTCTATCAAGACTCAGTGCATAATCAGAAAAGCAAAGGT
>NW_009948844.1:0-386 GCF_000696875.1 Nestor notabilis
TTGGTCTTCCCAGACTTGATAGTGGAGGCTGCAAATGCCAAGTTGGGGGAGATTCCAGGAAGGAAAAGGGGGGGTATTCCCAAAACGTGGAGCTGCTGCTGGGAAAGGCGAAACTGCTCCTGGTTTTCCTTCAAAAGTGGCTCCAAATCCATTCAAAAACCTGGGAAATGACAAATTCTTCCATAAGTTGCCCTGAATCCTTCTCATTGGGATCATACAACACGGGAAGGGGGATCCCCTCATCCCTGGCTGCAGGTTTATGCTTCCACATCCCGTGTTTTGGAGAGAGCATCCTGGGAATTCCATATCCTCGTGGGTACAAACCTCCTGATGCTTCATCTCCGTGTCCAAGACGCCCTGAGGAACCTCAAGAGCTTCATCCCTGT
>NW_009948845.1:0-386 GCF_000696875.1 Nestor notabilis
GTATCTAGTTTGGTTTTCACCAGTTATTAATCCATGGGATGACTGTCCCATTCTGATACCTCAGTTTCTTTAACAGGCTGATCAAGGACCTTGATAGCCAAGGGGTTTTTGTTATTTTTAAGAAATGCAAGGACATGGCACTGATTAGATAACCCTTATCCACATGGTTGTTGACTCTTCCAAAGCATGACTTTGAAAAGACATTAAATTCACTTTCCTTTTCCCCTCCCTCTAGAAAAGCCCTGTTAATGCCTGACCATTATCATGTTTGTCCACGTGTCTTACTCCTCTGTTACGTGCTCAACCAATCTGCCTAACTGAAGTTTGACTTACTCATCTGCAGTTACCTGAGCCCTTCAGAAACTGGTGCAGGAAATGTGGCTTTC
>NW_009948846.1:0-386 GCF_000696875.1 Nestor notabilis
TCAAAGTGTTGGGGTTTTAAGAATCCAATAACTCATGTACCCCTGCTGGCTTGCTTGGGAGCCCTGCTCCTATGACAAACTGCAGCTGACATTTTATCTTTGGGCAGCAATCTGTGTGTGATGGGATGAAAAGCTTAGTCACAGTCTTTATTAGTCATTGAAAGAATTCCATCACTTACCACCTTTGTTTTCGGCCTTCTGATTTTTTAATTGATTTCATGCTTTGTGACCTTTTGAACTCAGAGATGTCACGTTTTAACACTGGGAACTTGGGAGGTTTTGTGCAGTTAATTGATGCTCATCAGTACAAGCTGAGATAGTAGACACTGAAGTTATTGTCCAGGCTTATAAAAATACACTGTGTGTGAGGGAAATCAGTACTGATT
>NW_009948847.1:0-386 GCF_000696875.1 Nestor notabilis
CACACACACACACGCAGCAGGCACAGGGCACTGCTGGGGCCAGGGGTGCTGCAGATGCTGTTCAGAGGAGATGGTGTGTTCTGGAGCCGACAGCAAAGCACATGGGAACTCCGCAGCAGGGGTTAGACGCACCCTGAGCCTCTTGGGCTGCGAGTGGGAAAAGCCCTCCTGCTCTGCATCCTTCAGCAGGTCACAGCCAGGAGCGGGGATCCGGCTCCAGGCAGACCCACGCGCTGCCCGTTTGCCAGCCCAGGACCACAGAACATTGTCCCTTCCCTCTACCTCTCACACAAGCAGGAGGGGAGGTAACAGGCTGCCGGCAACTCAACCCCAGGGGCCTGGAGCTGCCTGCAGCACCCTGGAACCACGGGCAGCTGAGCCTCGTG
>NW_009948848.1:0-378 GCF_000696875.1 Nestor notabilis
CCAAACCATTCTGGGATTCTATGAGTCTATGGTTTAATGAGCTGCAGCCACAGAAAATACAGTGCAGTCACAAAAGATAAACTAGTCAAACACCCTCTAAATTTGCATCTCTATTTTTGCTTCTTAATTGGTTTTGGTTCATTAGAAGTCATACCTGCATGTGAAAACCTTGCTAGGTATTTGTAAATATTCCAGCTTTTAAGGGTACAGCTGAGTGAGAGTGGGATTTTCAAAGTGCACCAAAGAATTTAGGAGCATGAGCCTCTTTATTAAGCACTGCGGCCTGAGTCCAGGTTTATGCTGAAAACCTCACCTTATATATACAGATAGAGGGAGCAATGGCTCACATTCAGGAAACAGTGAGCATAATTTTAAAAG
>NW_009948849.1:0-384 GCF_000696875.1 Nestor notabilis
CTTCAGAAATAAAAAAGAAATTGTCTAGACAGGCCTTATATGTGGAAACTGACTGAAAAATAGCCATTCTGCATCCCAAGAGAAGCTGCTGAAAACAGGGATGTTCCTCATTGAATTAGCAGTCAGTGACCAACACGCATTAACGACATCTAGACTGTTAGTTACATGTTTGCACTCAATCATCTGAAATTTACTGTATTTAGAACACCGTGACTCTGTGACTGTCCTGCTTGTTTGTCTGATCGTTCTGCTTCACCCTGTCTTTTTGATGGTAAACCATGTTTGCAAGATGCCTGACGAACTAAAAATCAACCTAGTTAATACCTCCATATCATCAAAGGTTATATAGCAAAGGGGGAAATCTATTGTGTGGTTTCGTGATTG
>NW_009948850.1:0-383 GCF_000696875.1 Nestor notabilis
ACTCTTTCCTGGAAATCTGTGGCTACTGTGAGAAAGGCAACTTTCCATTTATCATTTTAACCATTGCTTTCATGAAAAGAGTGAAACAGCTAAAGTTTTAGATTATGCAGTTGAATTTCAGAATTCCGTTGTAACAAATAAGTTGAAAATATTTCAAATGATTGTGTTAAACATTCATTTTATGCAAATTAATAAACCAAAGCAGTTATTAATTGAGGATGATTTTAACCTAAACTTTAAATTCAAAGACAACAGGTTTTGTAAGTTTTCTAGTGTTATGGAGATCCTATAGTTCTTTAAAAATGCATCTTTCTTAGAAGTATGATACAAAGATTCTGTAGCTGCAGCTAAAATACAAGTGATTTGCAAACAACTTAACTCCT
>NW_009948851.1:0-369 GCF_000696875.1 Nestor notabilis
GAGAAAACCCATGGGTTGAGATAAAGACAGTGTACTGGGTAAAGCACAAGCTGCACACACAGGCAAAACAAAGTAAGGAATCCATGCACTGCTTCCCATCGGCAGGAAGCTGAAGAGGGAGAATGGTCGACCAGCTTTGGTGGACACCTGGTCTCCAGCCAAAGGAGGAGCTTTATTATGCATAACAGTGCATGATAAACCAAAGGAGGACTCTGTCCTGCATAACAGTGACATGGGAAGACAAACACCTTCACTCCAAACGTTTTCCCCTCCTTCCTTCTTTTTCCCCAGATGTAGATGCTGAACATGATGCTGTATGTTCTGCAGTATCTCTTAGGTCAGAGGGGATGAGCTGTCCTGGCTGCACCC
>NW_009948852.1:0-376 GCF_000696875.1 Nestor notabilis
GGCATTCTTCTTCTGAAGCACCTCACAGAGTATGTTGTCCATGGGGAGGTAGGCCAGGAAGCAGGTACCATTGTGCCACTCAGAAATGGTACAAGCAGGTACAAGAGAATAGAAAAAAGAAAGACCTTCCCTGGGCAGTGGTGACATGTGCAATCATCAAGGCAATCCAGTGCTAATGTCACCTGTGGGAAGGCCAGTGTAGTGCTCCCTAGATAGCCTGTAACTAAGTAAGCAAACATTTGTGGGATAAGTCCCTCTTCAAATAGACACATTTTAATAAGTGAAGCAAAGCAAAATACATTCACTCCTTCCCATCAGCATGAAGATGTCCAGCCACTTCTTGAAAACCAGGGCCTCAGCATGTGAAACAGTCACT
>NW_009948853.1:0-387 GCF_000696875.1 Nestor notabilis
CATCAGCCCTTTGGCCCAGGCACTTGTTTCTGCAGCACCTGGGCACCCAGTGAGCCACTCTCTTTCCTTCTGTTTTGGGCTATCACAGCCCAGGGCAGCAGCTGAGGAAGAGCAGAGGAGGCACAGGACTCATGGGAAGATCTCAGACTCTCTACAGACCTGCCTGGACACTTGAATCATGTTATCTGTCTGCTCTGTGCTTATTTCTCCCTCATTACAATGGTGACAGTGACACCAGCCACTCACATGAGATGCTCTGAAACCCAAAACCGTGGTTAGATACAGCTCATGGTATTGCTGCAGGCTGTAAGCAAGGCATAGGCCAGAGAATATACAGCCTATTTAAAGGAGAGGTGGAGCAAAAGGGGTTTTGGGGCCAGCAAGTCA
>NW_009948854.1:0-387 GCF_000696875.1 Nestor notabilis
TTGGGGTGTTTTAGCATGTTTTTGGGGTGATCTTGGGGTGTTTTAGCTGTTTTGGGGCTGATTTTGTCGGTTTTGGAGTGATTTTGGGGTGTTTTATCTGGTTTTGGGGTGTTTTGGGCGATTTTGGGGTGCTTGTTTTTGGGGTGATTTTGGGGTGTTTTATCTGGTTTTGGGAGATTTGGGGGTGTTTTTTTTGTTTTTGGGGTGATTTTGTCGTGTTTGGGGTGATTTTGGGGTGTTTCATCTGTTTTTGGGGTGTTTTGGGCGATTCTGGGGTGTTTTAGCTGTTTTGGGGGGATTTTGTTGTGTTTGGGGTGATTTTGGGGTCTTTTAACTGGTTTTGGGGTGGTTTAGCTGTTTTTGGGGTGATTTTGTCATGTTTGCAGT
>NW_009948855.1:0-387 GCF_000696875.1 Nestor notabilis
AGGGTGCACTCAATCCCACTGTCTATATCACTGATATTAAAAAGTACTGGTACCGGTACAGACCACTGAGAGACACCATGTTATGGGTTTCCTCTTGGACCTTTAGCTATTGACTAACTCTCTGGACAAGACAATCCAGCCAACTCATCCATCTAACAATCCATCCATCAAACCCGTATGTCTCCAATCTACGGGAAAGAATGTTGTGTGAAACCACATGAAGGACTTTATGGAAGTCCAGTTAGATGACATCCATAGCTCTTCCAGTGTCTACTGATGCAGACCCTCCAGAAGAATCCTTCCAGAAGGACCTGTTCCATGATTTTACCAGCACAGAGGTGAGGCTGACTGCTTGGTATTTCCAGAGTTCTCCTACTTACCCTTTTT
>NW_009948856.1:0-390 GCF_000696875.1 Nestor notabilis
CAAATGAGCTTTTATGTCTTTAGAAGCCAACGGGCGTGTTGCAGGCAGGGGCTGAACGGGTGGGGGTGACCCTGCAGAGCTCTGTGCAGATGAGAAAGGCAGACATCAGCACGGCTGACATGAGGAGAGCTCTGGGCCATTGCAGAGGCAGGGAGCAGCAGGGGGACTCTCCCTAAACGCGTGGCTGCTGGCACAGCCTTGCACGTGTGTCCGAGGGGGCCGGCTTTAGGAAGAACCTTCCAGCTCCCCCCGTGCTGCCCAGTTCCATGAGGAAATCCCCATGATCCGAGTCTCTGCCTCTCCACCACCAGGTTCGCACCAAGAAACGAGCCAAGGACCCCCAAGGCAGCAGCGGTGGTTGCCTGAAGCGGTAACTCCTGCCCTGCCCTG
>NW_009948857.1:0-390 GCF_000696875.1 Nestor notabilis
CCTCCCGCAGCCTGCAGTTCTCCGCCAGCAGCACAGTGTACACCTCCCTGGAGAGGGCTTCACCTGTGGGATGGGGTGGGGGAGACACTGGGATGTGTCCTACACCCCCTTCATACAGAGACGGGGGTTGGAGCAAGTCGTTGCCTCCCCCAGCACAGGGATGGATGCGGAGGGCTCAGCTTCCATGCTGCTTGCCCACCGAAGACCATCCCATGGTGCCATCCATCAAAAGGGGATGGTCACCAGCTCCCCAGCCGAGGGTCCCATCCCTGTTTGCACCCACCTGTCAGCTCCCCAGTGCTCCTGCCTGCCCCAGCAAGCTTCTTGTGCAGCACCCGCTCCATCACCTCCATCACCTGCAGGAAGGAGCAGAGCCAGCCCCATGTCAAC
>NW_009948858.1:0-386 GCF_000696875.1 Nestor notabilis
GGTCCTTGGTAGCGTTGGCTTCTGGGGTTGTCAGTGGAAGAGAAGGCTTAACTAATGGGTGTGCTTGTCTCTCCATGTCCTTTTTACCCGTCATGGATACTTCTTCTACCTTCTTTACATGATGGTATGTCATCTTGGTGGATGTTCCTCATTCTGGAATCTATCTCAGTCTGTCTGCTCTCTGCTCCTGGTAAAGCCTGTGAGGAACATATTAACCTTGTGGAATGTGAAGGGCTAGCAAAGACCCACAGGGCTCTCTAATGATTCCTCTCAAGGAACCAGGTTCTTTCTTGGGACTGCCACTAGTGCTTGCATGTGGCTATGTGTCTGAGGAATGTAATGATACCCCGGGTTCATACATTCTACTTGCACTCACATCAGTCTCA
>NW_009948859.1:0-390 GCF_000696875.1 Nestor notabilis
GAAATCTTTGTAACTTTGCCTGCCCTTTAGTTGGTCAGAAATAGCTCTTTGTAATCTAAACCCTCTCGGGTTCTTTTAACGAGTTAGGCCGTAGGCCTCATAAAATTTTAGATGGAAGTATTGACTGGGCCACTTTGATGTGGGAAAATGTAATTTTTATGTCATAACTGCCTCTTTGAAGTTGTATGAACCAATAGATGAACCACGAACCTCAGAAAAAGACACATACTTTCTTTCTGAACTCAGCCTAACTTTTGGTGTGCATATAGCAAGGAAAGATACAAAGGTCACATAGTTAAAACCACACACTGACCAGTTTGAGAGCAGTAACAGAGTCATAAAAATATTTTCAACAAGCTGTCTCCTGAATTAATAGCATATAAGACAATA
>NW_009948860.1:0-390 GCF_000696875.1 Nestor notabilis
TTCTTCTCCCGACTGTGTTTCCCACTCTTCCCTTCTCCTCCCTTCCTGCAGCAGAACGTGGAAGGGGCCATGCCTTCCTATCTTCCTGCCTACGGAACCTAACGGCATCCTCGCACTGCTCCTGGGGTCACTGTCCCTTTTTCCACAGGTGACAGTCTCCTTCCCCTCAGCTCCAGCACTATGTCTGTGTTCAGCCAGGCTGGTCCCTTGCCACAGAGCTGATGTTGGGCACGTGGGGACCTGCACCTCGAGGATTTCCCTCCTGAAAGAGCTCCAGCTCCCCCCTGGAGCCGTAAGTCCTTCAGCGATGTGCAGCACATTGTGTTCAGCAAAGCTGCCCTCAGGGGCAGCTGTGGCCTGGGGCGGGTCCAGCCGCTGGGGCTGCGGCAC
>NW_009948861.1:0-388 GCF_000696875.1 Nestor notabilis
CTTCCAGGGATGGGGCATCCACAAGTTCTCTTGGGAATCGCTGCCTCACCACCCTCACGAGAAAGAACTTCTTCCTCACATTCAATCTAATACTCCCCTCCTTCAGTTTAAATCCATTACAGCTCATCCTATCCAGGTTGTATAGCCCGGACAAGAGGAGACTCCGAGAACACCTTACAGACCCTTTCTTACAGGTCTTAAAAGGGACCTATAAGAAGGATGGGAAAAGACTTTTTATCAGGGCTTGATGCAATGGGACGAGGGGTGATGGGTTTAAACTAAAAAGAAAAGATTCAGGCTGGATGTGAGGAAAATTTTTTTTACAATGAGATTCCTAAAATACTGGCACAGAGTGCCCAGAGAAGCAGTGGCTGGCTCATCCCTGGCA
>NW_009948862.1:0-391 GCF_000696875.1 Nestor notabilis
CCCCAGCTCTGCCCCTACCAGGGGAAATGTTTCCACGCGCAGGCGTGAATCAGCCCGAGCGCAAGGAACCCATCTGGGCTGGAGCAATGGATCCATCTGGGAATGGGGGAAGGGAGGAACCTGCAGGCGCAGCTCTTCCAGGAGCCGTGCCTGGAGTCTTCCCACTTCCAGGAGATGCAGGTCCAGCCCTGAGAGCGCCTGCTCTGTGGGCAGGGAAGGGTCCCCGTGGCAGATCTTGGCTGCTCACTCCTCTCACCGTCCACCTGAGCTGACACCTTCATGTCAAACCCTCCAGTTTTGAGGTTTTCTTTGTGCTGAGCACGGGGGATCCTGACACAAGAGGGACGTGGAGCTGTTGGAGCCATGGAGCTGCTGCGAGGGCTGGAGCAGG
>NW_009948863.1:0-366 GCF_000696875.1 Nestor notabilis
CAGACCTACAGGTGCACTCTTACTATAATTCTTTATAAGTGAAATCAGTGCGGCAGTGCAGCAGGAGACTGAGATAATAACGTAACTACTGTCTCACAGAGTAACTGCACACACAATGTGCTTGCTTCATGCCTTTCAAATGTGATAGTTTTCAAGGTGTCTAACATACCACATCCAATATTGTATAAAACGAGAGCAACTTCAGCAAGCAGATCATCTGTACATTGTGTTCAGCTTTGTGATATACCAAGTACAGATTCATTCCTCAATTTGAAATTACAGCTGTTTTATAAACCCAACCTAGTTGTGAATAAGAATATTGGAAACTTTTTGTCCTCTTTTAATTCATTCCTTAATATAAAAAAA
>NW_009948864.1:0-384 GCF_000696875.1 Nestor notabilis
GTTCAAGTCAGCTCCCACACATTGCCTTCTCTGAGGGACCTTCAGTTGCTGCCTGGCATCCTCCTGCCTTCCCTCGGGAATCACACATTGCTACGGGAGGGTTACAGAGAGCAGGGACCATGCTCATCTCCACTGGCCACAGTTCCTCCCTCTTTGCCATCCCTCTCCTCTCCCAACCTTAGGCTCCTGCACTGTGCAGCCCAACAAGGCCTGATGGGCCCCACACAGATTGCACTGCCCACACTGGGCATTTCCCGCTGGCTGGCTGCAGCACCAGGCCTCCTGGATTGGCATGGCAGGACACACAGCCCAGGGGCAAAGGCTCTGCTCAGGGACCCTTGGGAGGCCACTGGTCAAAGGGGGAGAGTGTCACCAGTCCCCACC
>NW_009948865.1:0-392 GCF_000696875.1 Nestor notabilis
ACCAGCGTGTCTGCGTAGCCAGAGCGGGGCTATTTTTACCCATTCACTGCTTTATCTTTGGCTCAAGCTCCCGGATCCCTCCCAAAGGGACAAGTAGCTGAATCCATAGGGAGAATCCAGCACATTCCTTCCACTCCCAGCTGAGGGGACGAGGAGACCTTCCTCCTTCTTCTGCAGCTCCCAGGGCTGGATCCTGCCGGTGAGCTCTGAGATCCTGGAATGCTGCCAGCTCTCCTTCAGGAACGCCACAGCCCCGCTCCCTTGCCAGGAGCTCTTTGTCCAGCTCCCAGCCCCATCCCATTAGCTCCTGGCACACAAATCCCTTCCTGGCATTGGGCCCGACCAGTGCTGGCTGGGAAGGAAAAGTGGGATTATCCAAGACCCCTATAGAG
>NW_009948866.1:0-391 GCF_000696875.1 Nestor notabilis
GGTCCCACTGGTGTCCTCCAGCCCTGACTGTACCTGTGGGGCAGCTATTGTCTCTCCTCCAGCCCACACCCCCCTACCTGGGAAGCTCAGGAGCAAGCTCCCCTGGGCACAAGGACAGAGAGGGCCTGGGCAGCCCCCAGCTCACCTGCACCAGCACACCCCAGCCACAACCAGCGCTGAGAGCCCAGCCAGTGTGCACACCACAATCAGCCCTGCAGGGTGGAGGGGACACAAAGGGACAGGTGAGCACGGCAGCATGGAGCCACCAGCCCACCCTTTCCCATAGGGACGGGAAACCCCTTCCCATGAGCTGCATGTCCCTGAGGTCTCACCGAGCACCACGTCGTCACTGGAAGGGATGGGGGACGCCTCCACTGGGTACTTCTGGATG
>NW_009948867.1:0-388 GCF_000696875.1 Nestor notabilis
TTTGTAGGTTTGAAAAAATGCTGCCTTCAAGTACGACTTAGATCATGTCTGATTCAGAAAGTAGTTGGCTGTTTGTGTACAGTGCATCTCCTGAGGTTTGTTTTGGTGGTGACTTTAATTCCCAGTGCTATCAGCCCAAAAGAGTTGTATTAGAAAAAGAGGAAAAGAAGAATCTGGTTCTAGAGAACGCAGTGGCACAACCTTTTGTTGCAGCTGGTTTGAAGTGTCTCTCCATTGACATCTAGTGTCCGTGCAGAAAGATCTTTAGATTCCTCACAGCCCTGCTGGCAATATTTATCTCTAAATGTTTAAACTTGTGTAGTTATTAAGAGCCTTATTGATAATACCACATCAGCCAGTGGGTGAGACTGATGGTGGAATCTCCCTG
>NW_009948868.1:0-392 GCF_000696875.1 Nestor notabilis
TTGAATCAAATTACTTACAATGTTCCACCTCGTCCCTAAGAAAATAAACTCAGTCGTTTGAAGAAATTGACTTTAATTCACCTCATTGTTAAAGCGTGGCAACGCACTTCAAAATCCTTTGGAGGGCAAAAATATTTATACCCTGAAAAATGTACAGATTTTCCAGGAATGGCATTTATAAAACCTCACTGCACAAACAGTACAGTGCTTTCCCGTGCTCTTCCTTTGAACCAGCCCAGTTCCAGCAGCATTGCTGTTTTCTCTGTGAGCCGTAAAGTCAAGAAAAGGCTGCATGGAGAGTTGGGCAGGTCACAGTTACCTTCGAGTTGTGCTTTCAAGCTACTGAGGTGGCTGAGAAAACTCAGGATGGTTTTGCCACCTCACTGGAGTGT
>NW_009948869.1:0-392 GCF_000696875.1 Nestor notabilis
AATGGTCAAACAGGGCTAAAAATGGCCAAAACCAGGTAAGAAATGGTCAAACAGGGCTAAAAATGCCCAAAACCTGGTTAGAAACATCCAAAAATCGATTAGAAATGGTCAAAACTCAGTAGAAATGGTCAAATACGGCTAAAAATGGTTCGAAATGGTCAAATTGACCAACGGCCAAAACTCAGTAAGAAATGGTCAAAAACGTATAAAAATGGCCAAAACTCGGTTAGAAACGGCCTTAAAAGGATTAGAAATGGTCAAATATGACTAGAAATGGCCAAAACTGGGTTAGAAACGGCCAAAACTCATTTAGAAATGGTCAAGTAGGGGTAAAAATGGCCAAAACTGGGTTTAGAAACGGCCAAAAACAGATTAGAAATGGTCAAATAGGG